>NW_026273324.1:590000-660000 GCF_020536995.1 Dreissena polymorpha | reverse complement strand
TTATCGCATTGGCACCATCGTACTATCACACTGTCGGCTATCGCCATCGTATTGTCGCACTGTCGTCATCGTATTTTCGCACTGTCGTCATCGTATTATCGCACTATCGAACTGTAGTATTGTCGCCATCGTACTATCTCACTGTCGCCATCGTATTGTCGCACTGTCGTCATCGCACTGTCTGATTGTCGTCATCGTATTATCGCGTTCTCGCATTGTCGCCATCGTACTATTGCATTGTCGCCATCGTATTGTCACCCTGTCATCATCGTATTGTCACATTGTCGCCATCGTACTATCGCGTTCTCGCGTTCTCGCCCTCTGGATTTTAATGTGTAACCACGATGGCACTAACGGTATTCCGTAATACTGCTAAAGCACAGTATGATTAGGTCACTCCCAATGCTCAAATCTCTATGTCTATTTTAGTAACAACACATGTCTATGGAAGGATATTTAGGTAAAAGTTACATCATTCGTGGTGAATATTTACATTATGACTGATGCTTATTCTAATTTGCTTTATGACAATTCCAACATGCTTGTTGTCTATTCGTTTATACTTGATGATTGCTGCAACATTACATCATTCATGATGAATATTTACATTATGCGTGATGTTTATTATAACATGCTTCATGACAGTTCCAACATGCTTGTTCTCTATCGGTTATACTTGATGATTGTTTCAACATGCTTGGTGACTATCCAATGTTTGTGTGTTCATTATTCCTGAAACCAGTCATAATCGGTTTTGCCACTAAGCGTCATTAACAACGGCAGTTAGCAACAGGCAGTAAGCAGAATGCAAGTTACTAAATTATGACAACAGGTGGCGCGCGTTTATTTTCCGTATGTTGAATAAATTACTTTTCGGAAAAAAAAGCGTAAACATCCGAATCATTTTGACTAGTAAACTGAATAAGCTGAATTAGTTCCCTTCGTTATATAATCTCCATTAAACTAAATACGTTCATTATTGCCATGAAGACCAGTAGGTTTACACAATGAATTGACTGCCGTGAATGTTTTTGATATTTGTAAGATGCAATTGGCACTCAAGAAATTATACATGTATTTTATTCAGAACATAACGGGGCTGATGTGTTGGAATTGTGGCCCTTCCCTAATCCAAATAATTACAGTAGACGTAATCTACCGATGTGCATTGCATATCGACCTCATATTTATAAAGTAGCCCAAACCCCCATTGCCACAGACCTGTGCGTGAAACTTTCAGATTTCTCTAGTCTGTTTACCATGCTATAATTACAATTTCTATAAACACATATTTATCATTTTATGACTATATAATGTCTGTGGTATAAAGAGAAACCTGAAAGTTACAAGTACTCGTGTCTAGTACTGTACAACTATTGTACTCCTCGTTGAGAAAACAACTACTTCATCTACATGTATTAAAATATCATAAAACATAATTTTCAATCAAGTTGGAAAAAAATCAATAAATAAATGTCATATAAACAGGTTTGTCATGAACGTTGACGTCGCTCTTGGTTACCAGAAAAATTCCCACGCACGGATTTCAACCGTCATTGTTTACAATCAATTAAGTGCATAAGTACTTGAATTTGTATAGTGTTTTTTAAAAGTGTCCAGCTACAGGTGGTTATCGTGTGGCTATAATACTAATTAGTGAAAACATATTTTGGAATGATAAGTAATCATATTATAACGAAAAATCAACTTTTCTTAAAAAAAAATAAGTTAAATATATATTCAACAAGGTATCCAACTCGAAATCATCCGAAAACGGGATGCATCGTTTTAAACAGCCATTACTTCATCAATTTTGCAGCGATTTTCACGATCTTGGTCTTATTCAACGCAGAAATAAATTTCCTTTCTGGAAATGTATATGTCTTGCAATATTTTTACAAATACTGGGTCAATTTTTAAGAAATAACACGATACACAACTCGCGTGACCCAGCTGTGATCGATCAGACAGTATTCATGACTGAAATCTTCACAGGGAAAAGGGCATTTTCCCTGCAAAGTTCACGAACCTCGATACCATAATTCAATAAAACGTATGAAAAAAAAACATTCTTACCGTGCTTGCCGGAGCATTATGCATCAAAACTAACTGTCCAGCGCATTTCAAACCTTTGTTTACATACATTTCAACCAACTGACATTTTAAACACAAGAGTGATTTCATTGCTCCAATGCGGAGTTGTGTCTTTACAACTGGAGATTTGATTCATAAATACGGTCTGATCGATCACAACTGGGTCAAGCGAATTATGTATAGCTTTATTTCTTAAAATTTGACCCAGCATGTGTAGAGATATAACAATATATATACATTTCCTAAAAGGAAATTCATTTCTGCGTTGAATAAGACCGGGTCATGAAAATCGCTGCAAAATTAATTTAGTAATGGCTGCTCAAAACGATGCACCCCGTTTTCGGATGATTTCGAGTTGGATACCTTGTGATATATTAAACGATATTGATTATTTTTATAGAAAATTTGATTTTTCGTTTTAATATGATTATTTATCATTCAAAAAGATGTTTTCACTAATTATTATCATAGCCACACGCTAACCACCTGTGTGTCCAGCACGTGTGCCGGGAGAACAGGGCTTAATGTATTTTTTTGTTAAGCTCTATAATATTTATATCCAATATGTATGAAAAAATGTCGGTGAACATTATTCCGGTGTTTTTTTTTTGAAACTATTGAGGCATTCGTTAATTATGGATCTAAAACGGAACATTAATCCGCAAAAAAAACACCGGGCATATTGCATATTAGATCGGACACATGAAATTATTTCGAAAGAAAGCAATACGAGTTTCAATTCTACATGAGTAAGTCTCGCTGTGCACGATTACGCTCTTACTGCTCGTATATATTTGACTCTTGGCAAATACCTAGTGTTTTATTTTGCTTAATCTAAATTATAATCTAAATACTTAAAGCAGCATGACCAACAGCTCTTTCATATGTGAAAGAGATTGACACGAAATACCTACCCATCTATAATAAAGTTTATATGTGCACTTCAATATTATAGTTTTATAGCATTTTATGTGGTGCAATATAAAAGTACTCTAGTAAATTTGAAATTATGTAATCGATTTCCTCTCAACATACATGCAAAGTTCCAGATAACTTTTCAGCAAAATCTTGGTTTACACTCTATAATAATCCAGCCTTAAAGTCTATTATTAATTTTTTTTTTTCAGGTAAATATAATTTTTGGCACATCCGCATTTAGGTTTATAGTCTAAGAAGAGCTCATGACAATTGCCGGGTTACAGCAGACTTTTTGCGATAAAAGGACCAGATAATGGAAAACGTTCGGCTTTTCGACTGTTGTAAAGATGGTCTGTTATTCATAATAACGTTAAAGTGCTGTTGATTTCATAATTGTAATGAGGGCCTAGACGAGTGGGAACTCATTGATAAAATGTTTACATTATATGCATTGATATTGAGTTTTACGCATGATCACACATTTTGAATTCTTATTTTATTTTTCCAATGTGTAACCGTACGCACAGAATTTAAGTCTACTTTTTTACTAAATTTAATTCAATTTTTTACGACTTTAAGCGTCTTATCTGGAGCTCTGCATACATGCATTAGTAGCATATATTGAAATATATCCATAGACTTTCTTTGGTTATTGAAGGTA
The DNA here is from genome assembly GCF_020536995.1 of Dreissena polymorpha. Taxonomy (NCBI): domain Eukaryota; kingdom Metazoa; phylum Mollusca; class Bivalvia; order Myida; family Dreissenidae; genus Dreissena; species Dreissena polymorpha. The sequence goes on along the minus strand of NW_026273324.1, from coordinate 656,327 downwards.
AATTACTGTACAAAAATTATGGTTAGTCATTAACCAAAAAAAAGTTAAGTCTACAAACACGCGGTTAATTTCGGTTCAGTAGAAAATATCTTACAAAGGTGCGCAACTTCTTCTATAACATAAAATTTCCGTTATACGCCGTAAATTTCCGTAGTCCTCCGTAGCATTTCGGAATGACTGTCAATTGACATCATTGTATCATGCATGATAGTATGTTGCTTTGTGCTTGGGTGAAACTCACATCTTACCATCGCGTTAATTTATTAAACGCATTAATATTTGATTCCATTATGCACTGCGCCTATTGCACAAGTCTCTCTGCACAAACCAACATACACATATGCAGCATGCAATTAACGAACAAGAATGTTGCATCTGTACACATGCATGATACCATTAAGCAGAATGTAAATACACATTGGACATCAGGCAAGATGTAAGTGTCATTAAGCATGAAAAGGTGTCTACATACTAATTGAAAGTACCATCAAGAATCATGACACAGTCACAAAGAAGGATGTAATTTTTACCTAAATACCCTTCCATATTTGTCGGCACTGTGTGTTTGCTTAATTTCACTGAAGAACGTCTACTGGTAAATCTTACAAAAAAAGTGATAAATAAGACTGAGTAGCAATTTTTTCGGCGTTGCTGTTTAACGTCAAATTTGGCCTTTCAACGAACTTCTTAAAAGCCCATTGAATTTTAATGAAGAAGTTTCCCGCTTGTAGGTCCGAATGATTTAAATCAAATTTTGCAATTGGCAATTTGATAGAAATGCCCATAAAACATTGCACATAGCTTTCTGAAATAAACAGGCCACATTGAACGCATTCACGATATCCAACAGCTCTCTTTGCAAAGACCTATCTAGTGTTTCTTGGCCGTGTAAGATCTATAATTAGAACATCGTCACCTAAACATCTACTAATAGAAGAGCATATTTTGGGGAAACAAATTCAATAAGAGTATAAAACGTCCACGATCAATAATGTGTAGTTTGTTAAAGATATCACGGCAGTAAAAACATAGCACTTTAAAGAGACCACAATCTGGTACATTTGGTCAATTGTTGCGTCCGTGGCGGACAATACATTTTTAAAAAGAAAGCGTACAAAAAAGCAAACACAATGTTCTTCGTAAGCTTGTTTTAATCTTAAAAACACATAATCGACAGTCATTCCAGTCAAATACAATACTAACAGTCAGCACTCTAGAGATCAAAATTGCGGATATAAATATTTAATTCAGTGATATCAAGTGTATCAAGTTCGAATTGAGGAAAAAATAGCCGGTAGTCTGGGGCATTAGGTCCCTTACAGGGATAAACGGTAAATCCCGGCCCGAGCCGTAGCTAATTGATTTATTGTAGTCTTTCTAGTTGCAATTTCTGGTGAGTACAATGCGGAATATTACGGATATTTGCAACATGTCGAAGATTTTCGGAAAGTAGCGAAGAGGTTTTCGTCAATTAATATTCATGTCCGTGCCGGCCGCTAACTAATCAGAATCAATAAAAAAGAACCAGGAAAAATCGGTACCGATTGCAAATTTCCGGAATTCCGATAAAGCTTCAACATAATTTGTTCTCAAATGATCGCGTACTCGAACGAATCTGTCCCTACGCCTCCAACTCCCTTTAAATCTCATCGGACGTACATTGATCTCAAAATCTATTCTTGACGACTCAAATCATATTTCCTGAATAGTTTGGCCTATTGACGTCCCTGTAATTATAACAATGGTCGTTTGGATAAACAACGCTAAGTTGTTGCAATATAATAACCGTTTAAAATAGTTACCGGTTTTCATTTAATAAAATGATTGAGTCATATTCGAGATTTCAGCGATTGCCAATATTTTGCTTTTGTTTCTCATAAGCATATGGTGCTTGGTATCTGCTATTGACTCCTAGGTAGATTGCAAATATTACATAACCCTTACAGCGGCCGAGCGCAGATATCTGCACTTGGCCGCTAAAAAGAAAATTCTTTGCGCATTAATTTAATTCAAATCTCATTATCATAATCAAAATCATCATCATCGTCGTCGTCGTCACTACTACCACCATCACCATCATCATCATCTTCTTCTTCTTTTTCTTCCTCCTCCTCCTCATCATCATCATTAACAACAACAGCAACCCCAACTTAACATCATCATCAAACAACAATAAACATCGGTAGCATACAATGTGCTTCATCAACCATACATAATTATATGCGTTAAAACACCATAATAGAACAGCATGAATGAAGCTGTCTATTACTCTTTTATATTTCCTATACCAATATTTTTTTTCGTTAATTGAAGGACTGGTTGAAATCTTCTATAAAAGCCCCCCCCCCCCCCCTCCCCAAATAAAAAAAATAAAAAAGATTAATAATAACCCTAGCAAACAGCAATAAACATAGGTTAGTTAGTATACACTGTGCTTTAGCAACCATGCATAATGAATGTTTATGACTTCGGACTGTTGTGATCAAATTTAAAAAAGCAAGATGGAATGTATGCGGCACACAACACATAGATAATTATAGTTTTATACCTTAAACGTAGTTCATCAAAATAAAGATAAGTTATTATCTATGTAATACTTAAATTAGGTTTATAACGTATGCATATTTGTCTAAAACTTGTGAAATGTGATTCGTAAGCCGACGACAACATTATCATTCGGACCCTTCTCCCCACCTAACAATCGAGATTAAACACCTGTGGAGATCCCGATTTTATCAATGAATAAACCGGTTCAATGATGTCAAGTCAAATAAAACATACTATTACTATCCAAATAAATATCTATCAAAAAATGTAAATTGATATACCTTCTTAACTAAAACTAAACTTAAACGATTAGCAAGAAAAATATATAAAGAAGAAGCAGGCAAAGTAGACAAATTAATTGTAACATATGTGTTCTCAGTCTCCCACTGTTGAACAATATAAATAGTATTTATCGCCACCCCAAAAGGGATCTTTATCACACGTTTGGCTCAACTAATATATAATTGTGACAGGACAAACTGTCAACAAATACCTTGTTAATGTTTTATACATAACTCCAATCAAAGGTTAACTTCCAAGGAAACTGCGGCATGTTAAAACTGTTGATTATGACAAAATGTTGTTTAGTACAAATCAGTACAATAGCGTCTGTTATGTGGCCTATACTAATCCAGTTAAATAAAACTTTAATCGCAGAAAAGTTTAGATTCTTTACACCTTTAAGAAAATATATATAACAGTTCTTTCCTGTTTTAACAAAATGATACATTTAAAAATAAATTATGAAGCATCGCTAGCAATAGCAGAAAGAGAAGTAGAAGGAGAATTATTATCATTAGTAGCAGTAGCAGCAGCAGCAGCAGTAGCAGTAGCAGAATCAGTAGCAGTAGCAGTAGCAGTAGCAGTAGCACTAGCAGTAGCAGTAGAAGTAGCAGTAGAAGTAGCAGTAGCCGTATCAGTAGCCGTATCAGTAGCAGTAACAGTAGCAGTAGCAACAGCAGCAGAAGCAGCAGCAGTATCAGTAGCAGTAGCAGTAGCACTATCAGTAGCAGCAGCAGCAGCGGCAGTGGCAGCGGCAGTGGCAGTGGCAGTAGCAGTGGCAGTAGCAGTGGCAGTAGCAGTAGCACTATCAGTAGCAGCAGCAGCAGCAGCGGCAGTGGCAGTGGCAGCGGCAGCGGCAGTGGCAGCGGCAGCGGCAGTGGCAGCGGCAGTGGCAGTGGCAGCGGCAGCGGCAGCAGTAGCAGTAGCAGTAAGAGTAGCCGAAGCAGTAGCAGTAGCGGCTTTTTGCTTTTTTGTTTTAGAAGTGTTTGTCGTATAAGAAGAACGCAAGGAAGACAAATTAATTGTAACATGTGTTATCTTAGTCTCCGTTGTAGTAGTATTTGTTGTATCTACACAGCCATTTTTCAGTCACCTGAGAGACATGTTTTTATAAGAGATTTAATTGTGGACCAATACATCGTGTATTAATATCAGTGTACCCACTGGGACACCACATGGGGCGAGGATTAACAGATAAACTAAGCCTTCAATTAATTATGCGCCTAGAGGCAAACAATACTATAACTTACTGATAATTTTAGGATTGTGATGTGTTTGTATCTTATTTGAAATTAGCTAGCTTAATTCAAAAACTAATTATAGGCTCAATATTATCACAAGAACATCATCACATATTCATTGTGCAATATATAATCATATCACCATCACAATATGCCAGAGCGTTAGTATTTATTGTGCATACATATCCTACAGCAACATTTACAAAACTTATTACAAACCAACCACTCAAGCTTTAATTAAGATTGATTTCAATTTATATTATGACATACATTAAAGATCACTGTCAATTAATTAAAAAATAGCTTGATGCTTCGTACTCAGCGATTTAAATAAAAGAAACGTTGCGTACACATTAATTGGGGTTAATAAAAAAAGTCTGCAATTAAAATAATCAAATTTAAATAATACTAGATTTAGTTTCAAATTGTCGCTCAAAAAATGTATCAGTTATATCAGTTACTAGGGAATCGATTTGTTTAATCTCCGCAATCCAATAATAATTATGGTGTTTGTATGACAAATTAATAGCTATTCGTCATTGAATGTATGATACTCATAAAAATATTGAAACAATAACCACAACAACAACAACATATGTGATTATGTATATATCTTCTTCAGATACTCTGTGTCATACTTTCAAAATTATCCTCATAAGATTCATAATAATAAAATAAACACTATTGCAATCTTAGTAAAAACCAACTTAGCCGTTATGCTAATGATTTTATGTTCAGTATGCGTGTACATTTCAATATTATATAACAACAAGTGTTCACAAATACCTATGTTTAATAAATATTAAAAACATGAGAACCAATGAAGGTATTGCATTTTAATAGACTAGTTTTACCGTGTGTGTACATTCATATAAAATCTTTTGAAAATCACACTTGAGATAATGTCTTTAGGTTTTGCTATTTCTAATCGATTTAAACACCATAAAACCACCGTATTTTCTCTTACATTCTAAATTTTCTTACATTTCCTTTTTAAGCCAAAATATTTATGTTTTCATGATTCTAAATTTTCGGACATACGGATTTTCGTACAGTCAGTTAAACAGCGCTATTTTATCAGATTTTGGCCCTGTTTTTACTTATCTGATGACCCTTCGGTCATGCATTTTTACAACCGGATTAAAGTAATAAAACAGAATCATGCCTAAGGGCTATCGACCATTACATTTGCGTACTTGGGTAAATTACCTTGTAAACCTCTAATAAGCAATGGTTCCTTCCAACAGCGTTTGAAATGATATCGTATTAAGAAAGCCAAACGTTTATTGTTTTTACTTTTTATATATTATTTCAGTTGATTGCAAAGCTGTTAAGTTGTATTTTTAAAGTAAAGAACGAAGGGAACAACACAATAAAATTATGTACACTGATGTATTATTTCTACTTCAATTAAATAATTGACAAACAAACATAACACACTTGTCTCTAAATATTTTTCGTATTTAAATTTTCCAACACGAAAAACAATATCTTTAAGTGCACGGAAACTTATAATTATTACGGCATATAGTAAAAGCAGAGTTGTCTGAACCATAAGTAAAATAAAAAATAAAAAATGACACAGCTTATTTTTCCCTCAAGTGTTAATGATAATATGGATAAACAATTAAAAATACATAAAGTCAATTGTGTTGATTACTCGTTATTGAAATAGTGCAATGCCAATTATAAGACATCTGATTAAAAACAAAATGTATGGTGGAATACCTAATCTGGAAATACAAACTAATGATACTATTAATGCAACAACAACAATCACATCTTTTCAAGCGCAATCAGAAAACTGCTACAGCTTTGTATTAACAAACATAAATATGTTTGTGCTTATAGATTTAGATAAACTTCAAATCTTTAAGCGTGCTATGAATTGAATATAATTTATATTTAAAAGTTTTGCTACTCTGTTGATAACTAGCAACAGCAAAAAGGAAGATACCATTTTTTATCATCTAATTTTATTTATATTTCATTGTTTATTTGTTTATGATCACAAGGATTGTTTGGATAACAGAGTGTGTCTAGATATACCGGTACCCTTAAAAATATTTTTATGAATTGCAATGAAGCGTAGAAATTAAACAGGCCCTAATACAGACACCATTTTTATCGGAATGCGATTATAGTTTCAATAGCAACTCGTAACGCTTTTTGGATTGAATGTGTAATGAATACTTTTAGCGACAAATTGACTTGGTCAAATACTGCATCTTAAACGGATAAATAAAATTGAAACCATTTATTTTCAATATTATCAACATTATTATTTAGTTATTAATACATTAAGCAGCAAACTCTATTAATCAAAAAGATTTGATATAACATCCGAATTCACTGCAAAAATGAGCTAAGCGATAGGTTTTACGGTTGTTGAAATTGTTCATGATGAGAATGACGATGACGACGATGATGACGATGACGACGACGAGGAGGAGAACAACGACGATAACAATGACGATGATGATGATGATGATGACACTGATGATGATGATCACGACGATGACGACCATAACGATGTTGTTGGTGATAGTGACGATAATGCTGCTGCTGTTGCTGATGACGATGCTGCTGCTGATGATGCGGTGGAGGCGGAGGAGCAGGACGAGGACGAGGACGACGACGACGACGACGATGATGATGATGATGATGATGATGACGATGATGATGACGATGATGATGACGATGATGATGATGATGATGATGATGATGATGATGATGATGATGATGATGATGATGATGATGATGATGATGATGATGATGATGATGATGATGATGATGATGATAATGATGATGATAATGATGCGATGATGATTATGTTGATGATGATGATGATGATAACGATGATAACGATGATGTTGATGAAAATAACGATACTGTAAGTAGTAAATTAACTCATTAATTGTTATTATAATACACGAGCACATGCTAATGGATCTGTATCCGCAAGGCGGTAAAATGAAAACTCACTTGGTATAAATATGAAAAATTGAATCAAAATATCATAATGCGGAGTGTTAAAATGTGTTCAAATCTAGCGAAATTGTTGCAGTACTTTTCTACCGAAACCATTGCTTAGCCCAGTTATTTTAAAAATAATTTCAAAATACCACGATACACGTCAATTGGCTTACAAATACATTTGTAAGTTTTACCTCACTCAAAAACAGTATTTATTGAAGACAGGGCGTGAATGTCCGAGTTTCTTCAACGTAGCTTAAGTACCTAAAGTACCTTTCCGTTTGATTTATCGCAGGATCCTGGGTCCGCACCCACAGTCTTTTAAAGTGTCTGCATTAAAAAAGATAATAATTGTTGTTTGTAATAATCTTTGACAGCTCATAAAAACATGTAAATCCTCAATTCGTAGAGTTTCAGTATGATTTCATTTATTTAAAAAATAAAGACGGTTAACATATTTTATACACACATATATTAGTAGCTATACGCCATATAACATAGGACATAATGCATATTATAAATCAAAGCGCTAAAGGCACTGAAGTTGTTCGCTGTTGTCGTCCTTGATTAGCTTGTTCGCATTGCATATGCTTATCATTGTGCACAGGCTTATTTGACGTGCATTAAGCCTCGTTTTCCATGAAAGCAGCCAATATGTGCATATTTTAATGATAAACACTAGACTGGCCAATGGCGTTTACAAGCTGGTATATACATTCACTGCTAGAATAGAATCATTTGTCATCTGCTGCAGACAGGCAGTGGTAATCGTTCCTAGCAGAGTGAGTTGTGGTTCTTGCCGTACGTAAGTCTTCTAAGCACCTACTGATTTGCATTTATTACCCATTCTCTTGAAACGCCGACTAATAAAGTGCGATAAACCGCCTTTAAGCACTTGGCACATTAACAAATAAGAACATTCCACACCTAACCGAGAACCGACGTCTTTAATCGCGAAACTATTACCAGAAATTGAATACCGCCAGAAACAACAATGAGCTCACTTCGATTAAATATAAATACACTATATTCATTGCGTCCTAAGCAATCAAACATATCAACCGAAAATACCAGCGAATACAGTATTATATATGACATCGGTCTTATATATCGCCTCAGACATGCGAGAGTGCCACGATGAGTGAAGAGTGTGTGTATGAGAGTTTGTTTACAGGTCCTACTGGCCTCTTCACAAGATTTGTGTAGCCCGACCTGAATGTTGAATCAAATGGATGTAGTAACAGTTATATAAACACGATATATCCGTACCAATATCCATGCGAGCACATACTAATAATAATTAATTTTTTAATCGCCATTAGCTTGAAAATAAACGTAAATAGATACAACAAAGACCAATTCGGAGACTTTAAAAAATTTAAATTACCTCCCCTGCAATAGAAAATATATATGGAGACTCGCATTCTATGGAATATCAAAATCTCAATATATCTTTCTCCGAATTTTTTTTCTGGTAAAAATCTTCTTAAATTTAGCTGTATATTCGTATGTAATTAATTAAACAAGAGTTATAAAAAGGCATCGCAAAAAATATCGCGTTTTACTTGAATAAGTTACCTCCCTTAAGCCTATCGGAATATCAAAAATACTTATATAAACAAAACGCGTTCCTTGCATAAGTGATAATAAAGCGCGTGCCCGTGCCACTCGTCCTCCAAATACTTACTAAATATAGTACAACGTATCTACAATCATTGCGACTAACTCAAACCTCAGTAAATAAGTAACCATGATAAATATACGTTTAGGTAATTAAGATATAAAACATACATATACAAATTTACATGTTCCCTGTCTGCCGAACCCGATCCATGGACTATAGCCACAAGAGGTTCCTATGTACCTATGTAGCCGGATTGCGCCCTCAGAGCGCCCAACACCGACACAGATCACGCTACTCTCCGGTCAAACACAACACTACATAGGACTGCTGCCTTTGTCACCATATTATCAGAATCATTAACGTGCAAAATGGAAACTTTCAACTGTCCTTTCACTTCATACATAAGCCATTGCCGATCTTCAATGATCGCTTATTTCCGAGAGATGCATTTTATTTTTTTCAAACTTCGAATTTTGATATATGTTTAACTTATTCATTTAGATTACATTATTTTCACTATAAATATTGACTTTGATCCAATTATCATCTGAAAAATACGATTTCGCGATTTCTTCAAAGATCGAGCGAGCCTTTTTACCTGTTTACTTATATATATATCTAATTTAAGGTTACACAGATGTGAAGTTGTTGTGGCCGAGTGGGTAAGGCGATGAATTAGTGATCTTTTGGGATTTTCCCGCGCAGGTTCGATTCCTGCCGACATCGCATACTTTTTGCGACGCGTTTTATTTCTTTTCCAACGTTATTTGATTTAATATAGCATATAAGCTATGTTTATTGTTAAATATGTTGAAAATTGTATGCACATCCTTCAATTTTAAAATTAAAACAACGTTATGGCTAAATTGATTAATTTACTGCTGAAAATACGAATGATGCATGTTGCATTTTTATTTTTATTTCAAAAAGTAAACGGTAAATCTGTCTATTTTTTGGTATTTTTGCTGTATATAGTGTTTCTATAAAAACTTAGTTTAAAATATAACTTAAATGATACTATTTTGAATTTTATGACACTTTGTTTTTAACCGACCCAATTTTTACTTGGCTGAAATCACTTACATTTCATGGCGCTATTCCATAGATTAAAATTTGTAAAAAATAAATATCTGTAAAAGAATACTTATTTCATCTTGTGTAAACTTTAAACACCTTTACTGCATCTGTACACACCAACTGCATGCCCATATTTGGAAATTTGAATGAATTATGGAACTTTTATATACCCCAGGGGTGAAAATAAACTAGACAAAAGCCGAGCGTGAGGGTGGTTTTGAAAAAATCGGTTTATTTTTTTTTAAAGCATGGAAAGCCTACCTACAAATTTGCATGTAGTTTAGTGAAATGATGCTGATTAGGAAAATAATTAATTAAATTATATTGGATATGTGCCCATTAGAGGTGCGCAAGCTCAAAAAGGTAGAATTACCGAAATTCCCGTTCTTACACGTTGTAGCATGGATCGGGTATTGAACACGATACACGTGTGTATTAGCACCCTACTGTAGTCCCGGCGGGGTTATCAACTGCACCAATACACCGGTAAGCAACCAGGGGAATATCATATGAAAAAAGAACTATCATGCATGTTTGATGTGTTAAAGTGTGTCACAAAATTTCCCTAACTGCCGATGTCGGCTATAATTTCGGTATAAACATGCAAAGAAATTAACATATATATAATGTTATTGCCGGTATGTTATTGGACATTTTGTATGTCAAATGTTCTTTATTTGTATTAAAATTAAGACGATGCTTATTTGCCAGAAAGCGTTTATTTCAAATTCAAAACAAGCAATAATCATACATAATACCAAAATATAAAACTAACAAAATGACAACACTCTCGCTTAACGCAACGTTCAGAAGCACGCGCACTTAACAAAATTATTGCAACTAATGCAAGCTGTAATTAATATGTGACTACTTGCTATACAACCAGTATCATGCGAAAATTGATCTTATTTAATTGTGGTTCCCTCTTTGAATTTATGTTGCCTGTCGACTTTTAGAATAATGTGTCAGTAAGAAATGTATTGCTTGCTCTTCAACCAGCATCATGCGAAAATGGATCATATTTAATTGTAAATCCCTCTTTGAACTTAAGTTGTCGGTCGACTTTTAGAATAATGTGTCAGTAATGAATGTTTTTCTTCAGTTTCACATGTTTTTTTAAGAAAATTTAGTGAAAGATGCAAATGTGTCTTATTTATTTTTTTCTGTGTCTTCAATGTATCTTATTTATATGTGACTGCGTGCTTATTTTTTTTTCAAGAAATGAAAGATGCAAATGTGTCTTATTTTAATTTTATCCATGTCTTAAATGTGGCTTATTTATATAAGATAAAATGATATACTGCCAGTGTCATGCAAAAAAGGATCTAATTTCTTAATATCCACATTCACGCTTTGTTCTTTATTAGCACCGTCTTTAATTAGGCTATCTATTTAAAGTACAGATTACTGTGAACTTAATAATTGTGCAACGGTGATGTTGATCCATTATCGTTGTTAATTTAAAATGTAGACAACAAGTTAGCAATTAATGAAATCAGTTATTTTGGAAGTAAATCTATTTTTTTCTGTACAGTAGCCAGGTGGATGTGTATTGAGCGGATAAGATAGGGATCAACACAACAAGTTTCTAATACACAGTATAGACTTCCCCTATTATTGTATTTGTTATTTACCTGATTTGAATAAATAAAGTGTTAAAGATCATTTCATGTGAAAAGCAGGATTTCTGACATAATTTCAATCGTTTTGCTTTTATACACAATTTCATGGAACAATGAATATATTGGCGCGATGGAACACAATTTATAAATCAAGCTGACAGTATAGTATCAGTTTTTAATTATGTGTAATTTAATTCGCATCTCTCCCTTAACTCGTTCAATGACACGTGAACTTATATCAATTATAAAACATCACGTGCATCATTAAATATTTTTTTAATTATGAAAACATATTATATGTTCTACATGGTTTTGTTTAGTTTTTTTTCTCAACCAGAGAGACATTATAAAACATTGTTATATATAAAGCGCTTTACTTTTCTACATTACATAAAGATATATCGATTTTTTTGTTAAGTGTACGTGCTTGACATATTTATAAAAAGGCAGTGTTTATTTTTGTAATAAAATCGAAAATTGACATTTAATTTGATGCAATCCACATTGTTTGGCGGCCAAGCGCAGTATTCCGCTCTCGGCGGCCGATGGTGTATTGCAATATATACAATAAAAAGCTGGGTTTCTGACATAATTTCAATCGTTTTGTTGACGCGGAAGTGCTTTTTGGTGGCCAAAATACTATTGTTCCCTTTATTTAATTCTAAATCAGTATTTTTTTACACTTGAAGGTTTGTACAGCGGGGATTTCGGTACCGGCGCGGGTTTATGTGCTTGTTAAGAATTACCGAAATCCCCGCTAAGAGGCAACATATGCGGATTTATGCTTTGATTAAACATTGATAACTAAATTGCAAAAGTGTATAGCATATTGTAAATAAGGTAGTACGATATCATTTGTTTCATCAGATTTGTTTGGAAAATACTTTCTGAAGACTTATTATTACTATGTCATGTTATATTTACATATACTTTTGTGTAACCAATGTTTTAAATGTACATTTTACCTTTTTTACATTCGTTTACACATTTTTCACATTAATAAACTATTTAATAATGGAAAAAATATTCTGATAAGAGTGTTTAAATGATTAACACTAATATGATTGTGTACAAATCAACATTAATGCAAAGCCAAAACCCAAACATAATGACATATAGACCCTTTAAGGCGTAATATGGGGGATTTGCGTAAACATGGGTGATTTCGGCTCTGGGCGTACGAATGTAGCAGTACCGAAATCCCCGCTAATTATTTTCCAAAAGAAGTAACCGAATGGGAGATAATACATATCACTGGTTGCTAATGAAAAAAAACACTATAATAATTTTGTTGACACTTGAAGGTTTGTACAGCAGGATTTCGGTACCGGCGCGCGTTTAAGTTCTAGTGTAGAATTACCGAAATCCCCACTGAGAGGCAACTTAATGCTGTCAATAGTGCTTAATAATTAAAATTAATATCATTATTTTGCACCTTAACATTCATGTGAAGTAAAAAACCATTCATACCGATGACCTATTGACCCTTAAGGCGTAAATATGGGGATTTCGGTACTAGGCGGGCGAATGTAGAATTACCGAAATCCCCTTTTCATCATCGCACATTAGTGTAACATAAATTTTAACACAATATATGTAGGGAAACTCATATGATTCGCGTAATGTGAAAATGATTATTATGCTATAATTCGACCACGAAACTTGACGTGACTTAATACCGGACATTATGGAATGGAGCTACGCTGGCCGTATTTGACATAAGACCCATTTTCGCATATTATCTTATCAATGCTTATATGAATTTGATTGCTATAATCTAATGCGTATTCGACACGGAATTATTGTCAAGGTTTTTCATTTTGTCAATATTTATCATAGCAGGGGACATTGCTGACATCAATATGGATACTGTTTTCATTTTCTGTCGAGAAATGATATGACTTATTATCAAGATTATTTTATAGTACGATAGCGTTCTCTACACATGTGAGATTTATTTGTACTGGTCAATTGCTCTTATACTCACCATTCGGACTCGACGATCGGCTCGAATAAAAATGTTAGTCGCTTAAAAGTACAAATTCATCATATTGAGCACGATTATTATTATTATTATTATTATTATTATTATTATTATTATTATTATTATTATTATTATTATTATATAGCTTTTAGAAACTTATACCTTAAAAAAATCCCATTGGACAAAAAAATCCCATGGGACAAAAAAATCCCATGGGACAAAAAAAATCCCATGGGGAAAAAAATCCCATGGGATTTTTTTATTTTTTTTAACACGATTTAACGCGTTGAAATCGCGAGAAATGCTCATCATTTGTTAAAAGGTAGTGTTTCTGAAGGTTTCATGAATAAATCTCTAAAAATCAGAAAAAAAAAATTTTTCCCATAAAAAAATGGGATTTTTTTTCTATCAAAGTAAATTGAACGAAAATAAGCACAAATGCTTTAACAATGCTTAAAATCGATAACTAAGCACAAACAAACGTGTTTTATGTTTTTGAAAATCCCATGGGATTTTTTCTCCCATAAAAAAAGCTGGAGAAAAATCCCATGGGAGAAACCGTAATTCCCATGGGATAATGAAAAATCCCATGGGATAATACAAAAATCCCATGGGAACCCCAACTTTGCAAATAAAGTTCATAGTGAAGAAAACGCATTAAACAAGCAAAAACAACCAATTATTAATCACAAGTTAGACTTTTATCTTATACTTTATCACAAATAAGCAAACCTTCAAGAAAAAGGGTACTTAAGTTTGCGAAATTTCGGTTTCGCAAAGTTTTTCCGGTGGCCGTTACTAGTAAAGTCAGTACTTTGATTAGTTGTATGGTACTTCGCTAGGTTTGGGCACTTGGTTTTGCGTTGTACACGTCACCATTGGTTGTTCAAATCTATATTAATACACTGTTCGTCAGTAGAGGGGAGAAAAAAATCACGTACACGGCCGAACATAAGGGTCACACAATTTGTTATTGTCATGGGTCCAAAAGGCCATTACAGTTAATTTATAGTTTATATTATTTTACGAACAATGGAAAACGCTGTGTTAGAAATAATTCAATGAAAATAAATCATTACGAACATTGAAAGGACTTTGTGCATGTTTATTTTGAATTTGAAAGACCATGTCACAAGTTGATGCACAAGTGTCGGCCCTGATTACGGACGCACAAGCAATTCTGGGACGACACTTGACGCACATGAATTCAAATCCGATTTCCCAAGCAAGGCTCATTTTTTTCGTGGTCATAACTTACAGAAAATGTAATGTAAGTACATTTTACTATATTTGCCGAAGAATGGTCGAGTGTTCTTATGACAGTTCTTGTTTGTTTTGCTTACACAGCGAAGCAGTAGCATTAAAGCATTGATAAACTAGCTGTTACCACGTCAAAGGAAAAAATACCTCTAATTTCGACACTGAAATATGGATGATAGGGGGGATTCTTCTCTGTGCACTGCGTTAAGATCCATTAAAAAACTATAGAGCGATTTAAAAAGAATCAGTACATTTACAATCACATTTAAATATTTAAATCTACAATATATTTAACTTCTGTCCGTATAATAAAATGAAGTACTTAAGGGCCATCTTTATATATTTTCAGTAAAAAAAATAATCTTCATAGCGAAGTTAATGCCTGCAAAGAAAGAGCAAAATGTCTCCAGACTTAAATGATTATTATTTTATTCAATTGTTAAAACTTTGAAAAACTGAATCACCATGTTGTTGTAAAACAAAGCCCTCGAATGTACCGACGCAACGTTGTAAACACTCTAAAGAATCTATATTCCGTACGCACGAAAACCGACACTTCGCTGCAAACACTCTAAAGAATATAAATTTCGTACGCGCGAATACTGACACTTCACTGCAAACACTCTAAAGAATATAAATTTCGTATGCGCGAATACCGACACTTCGCTGCAAACACTCTAAAGAATCTAAATTCCGTACGCGCGAATACTGACACTTCGCTGCAAACACTCTAAAGAATATAAATTTCGTACGCGCGAATACTGACACTTCACTGCAAACACTCTAAAGAATCTAAATTCCGTACGCGCGAATACTGACACTTCACTGCAAACACTCTAAAGAATCTAAATTCCGTATGCGCGAATACTGACACTTCACTGCAAACACTCTAAATAATCTTAATTCCATACGCTCGAATACCGACACTTCGCTGCAAACACTCTAAAGAATATAAATTTCGTAGGCGCGAATACTGACACTTCACTGCAAACACTCTAAAGAATCTAAATTACGTACGCGCGAATACCGACACTTCGCTGCAAACACTAAAGAATCTAAATTCAGTACGCGCGAATACCGACACTTCGCTGCAAACACTCTAAATAATTTAAATTCCGTACGCACGAATACCGACACATCGTTGCTGCACACACTCTAACGAACATTAAATGTAACTCACGAAACACAAAAATGGCAATAGCGCGTATATAAATGTTGGCGATCTATGTATGTAGATAGCATATATGTTCTGTTGCATTATTACTAAAAGCGAATATATCAGTTTTTATATGAACGAAACCATCGCTTAAAAGCCGTTCACTCCTGGGACTATATTTATTTATCTTAGTTTGGCGAATTAACCTATTCATTAACTTTTTTTCCGTCCGAAAATTTAGTCATTACAGGATACAGTTCATCAAACAGCGTTTAATTTGGAACCAACTAGTGTCACCCGATACGACTCGAGTTAGTCTGTTCAACATGCCTTAGGTTAACGGAGTTAGCCTGTACGGACAGGCAATGGTATTACCATCATACCATTTGGTATGGGGTTAGCCTCTAGATAGCCCGGCTCAAAGATCTATAAATAAATAGTTCTTTGTTCTTTATGCTTCTTTGTGCGAATGAATAAGGTTAATTTATACTAATTCCGGTCAGTAAATATGTCTTATCGCACCGAAAACACATTTTATTTTTGCATTTATTTTATTGTATGTTTTTGACCTATCTTATTTAGTGCGTCTACCCGGTTTTGAAATAGACATGTTTGTGCCATGTATACGTTTGGATTAAATATACAGTGCATAAGCTATTTACCACTACTTTGACAACAACAATAACAAAACAACACTAAATAAAGTAGTTGCATAAGTATAATTATTAAAGGTACCGTCAACAACCCATGACAAAAAAGCAAAGTTTTAATATACCGTATTTTTTACAATTATTAGTTTATATTGATTAAAATATCACGACTAGTATATTACATTACTTGAAAAAAGTTCATAATTTCAGTATATTCGGTAATAAAATTTCGCGATGTGAAATCGAAAGTACGTCGCGAAAATAGGTGACGTAACGATATTAACACTATAAATAACGCAAGTAGATTGATAATTTTATATATAAAATATATACAATTCACTACGCATGCACAATTTTCATTCCTGGGTTTACCACGTGACTATGATGATCAATTTATCGGCGTTATTTATAGTTAACTGGTTGTTACCTGGTAGTCCTACCCAGTAAAACAAACAAATATACTGAAAATATGAAACTTAACAACTGTTTTCAAGTAATGTTATATACCAGTCGTGATATTTTAATCAATATAAACTAATACTGGTAAAAAAATACGGTTTTGCAACCTTTCTTTTATTCGTATTCGTTGTTAACGGTCCCTTTAATAGTAGTATAAAAAGAAGAATTACTATAAAATCATGATAAAGAAAATAATTAGCGACATCAAAATGATAATTATGTTAATACTACAGTTTAAGTTTGTACTTAACCTGCGCATGTCCAAGTCATGAGTGAATATCCTAATATAAACAAAGCAATCCTTTCTTGCGCAGACATAATGATTTAACCTACTGCTTGAAACCCCGCTACTGATCTTAATAAAGGCGGATTATTTTCAAGCGAACCTGTATACCGATGCATCCAGTTGAAAAATTTCATTAAGTAAAGATTGACGCTTGATAGTCAAGCTCAAGTGAATATTTTTTTTATATACACTATTGTAGGCCAGAAGCTTTAGTGTAGGCACTCTTTCTGAAATAAATGGTGTTATTGTTTTCGTCATTGTTGTTGTTGTTATTTTCAGCATGTTGTCAATGGAATGGCTATCTTCCCTTACGCAAGTCCTATAAGTATTCCTATAGAACCCAACGTTGCTGTAATTATCCACAGATTGAAACACTATTTAATTACATTTGCAAGGGAAATTTATAAATCGAATCGCCAATACCTTTGAGCGTGTTCAATCCAAATGAAATGATATACTGCTGATTAAAAAAATATTTCTGAAATAAATACATGTATACACCACTTAATTTACAATCATGGTGTAACCTACATAGAACTCGAAATGTATGCTGTTTTCAATTAGGAAGTGAGAGACATGATCAGATACGTTATGTTTATACACTTATGCACAAATGGTAATTTTCTTTAAAATAATGAAAGCATATTTGAGAACGGCATTTTACATATATCATTGTTGTTAAAGTATTAAAAGACTATGACGCTTGTCAGGAGACGTTTTCAGCCATGTACGTAAACGTCTGCTGTTCTGTTAGGCAAAGCTCAAAGTCGGACTTGACCCAGACTCAGAAATACCAAATGCACAAAACAAGCAATAGTAAGTCGAACATCCTAAGTTGGGTATTTGTAGACATACATAATGAGATCACAGCGTAACGTTCTTGGCAGTTAACGTTCCCAAAATGGCCGCCAAACGACGGAACATGTGATAATTAATATGTTTCGAATTAAAAGAACATATTTTGATCGGACGAATGCAGCGGAAATTTTCGAGGAACAGTTGTGCAGAAGAATCGTAACAAGAATGAGACTCTTCCCTGGTCCAGTCGCTCTCGCTGTAAGCAACTACATGCAGTACGCTTTCCCCGGCGATCCCAGACTCGATAGTGTCATTTGCGCTAGTTCGGGTGTGTCAAAGGCAGCGTTAGAAGTTTATTTCATACTTCTGTAATATTCTGCAGCGAATGTGTTGAATTTCGTTATATACCCATCTGGCGTCGAAACCGTCGAAATAGAAAGTTGGTTCCGTCACACATGTGTGAGTCCATAGCCGATCTTTGTTTTCTCAACCGTATCCACGTACTTCTATGTATTTTGGACTAAATGTCAATTCACACGTATTCGCATGTGATTTTTTTAACAGAAAAAAATATATATTAGATATGCACTATTTGTGCTGCTTTTGTTTATTGTTTAAATCAAAAATACTAATGGGCATACATGTAATAATCAATAACCGTAATAACCAAGAGTTGGTTTGAAGGATTTGAGCGTATTTTGAACAATTACTCAACAGGCATGTTTTTTCCTTACTTCTTTAAATCCATTTTAACATGGCACAACGATTGTAATTATAATATCAGATTTCATTTGCATTTATACAATGTAAATATTGTTGCCCCAGTCCGTTGTTGGTTCAAGATCAATATGATCAATTTTATCCAGTTTTTTAAATATATTTTTTGTTTATATTTTAATTTTTTAAAATGAGTGTGGTAAGTTTGTCGGAAAACGGAAAGAGTTAGATATAAGTGTTCAAATCTGTGCGGGTTGTCAGTTTTAAACTGAGAACATAAGCTAAACAAAAGCAAGTTTATTTGGTTAGTACACGGGTACACGGGACCTTTCGCCACTTGTGAAAGTCATACTTTGAGCGAATATATGTGTTGTCTACATATTTCAAGCTGTGTACGTGCTGTCTATTATTAACAATATACATTTTAATTACGAAAACGCACCTAAGTCAAATACTTGAAAGAGGAACAGGAATTAAACGAAAGGAGAATAAGAGAGAAGTCTGACTTAGCATTGCAGAGTGAGATACCCAATTTTAGGGAGAGAGAGGATGGTGTTTTATCGGACATGAACACAATACGGTAGTCGAATATTTTTAAGGCGAATCAATATACGGCATGGATAGCATAGAGCATGAGTCCATAAGGACCTCGTATAACGTGAATTAAAAGTCAATGGCAACTGATATAGAAAATATGCCTATTGTAATACGGTACCACAAACATACAAGAATAATGGATCATTCTTTAATCGGAGTGGATAGAGCTACGAGCCAAGTCGTTCAAATAATGGATATAACGCCGTATGCAGCCAGTGTACCTTAAGACCAGCATTCGCATAGGCGTAGTCTGGCCAGGAGCTTCATCGTTCGCTAATGAGAAAAACAAGATACTTTTAGTGATTTTATAGTTGACATGGTAGTTCACGAATAAATTGCGCAAACTGGGCAGACTAGTCTCGAGCTGCGCATACGGCATTATGTCCATTTTCGCATGACGTGGTTCATACTACCTTTGTGGACATCATGATCGAAAGACTACGCCGCAGAAGGTGACATCACCACCAACCAGAGATAAACGACTAAGTTAAAGGAAAGGATTTCTACATTTACAGAGTAGAAATCAAATGCTGGACCGAGAAATAGCAATAATAAGAATGAGAGATAAATATTGGAATAAACGTTGAGAAATATTGCAAAAAAAGAAATTGATCGTATAAGAATTAAAACAGAAGAAACAGGTAAGACAAAAGATGTAATGGCAAATGAAATTCATAAAGTGGACATACCGACCCTGTCGAGTTTTGACGGCAAGCATTTCGAAGATGGAAGTTTGAAGTATTATGTCTAATGAGGACGGGGTCTTACCCTGACTACACATTGTCACATGCTATAAGGAGGTAGGTAAAAGGTCATAAAGGAAGCTTCTTTTGACGATCAATCCATCTGATTCAGTAGAAGATATCATGGAAAAAACATTTTGAAAAGTGAAGTGATTAGAGTTTATCGTTCTGGACACACCAAATTAGACTGAATGCTCTTCGATTGGGAACACGTTTAGTTGCTCTTTTCACCTAGCTTTGCAAACGGAGAAGTAAAAGAAAGCAAAAAAGATTAGCTCAGGGAAATATTATTTAGAAACGTTAACGGGCCTTAGTGGTTGATTTACTTCACTCTACGGCACAAACATTGGATATGCTTTTCAAATATTCATTTCACTAATCTATGAGAAAAGCCCTTGAACAACAAATAATTCAAACTGCAGTATGTACATGCATAGTACACTAGGCTGGCTTTTCCGAAGTAAGCGACGGATATCTGTTTGCAAATATAGTAATTATAATAATAAATATAATGGAAATGTTTCTTAATCGGGACAGGTGAAGACCGTTATTAACGAAATGCACAACTCGTTACCAAAAGATGATATTTAGTACACAGTTGACAGTGTTTTCATACAAATATCATTGTTAACATTTAAAAAAATGAAATTATATTCGCGTCGCCTAGATTTGTAGCATGCACGTAATTTCATACATTCGGGGAAAACCTGTTTAGCTGTATATTGCAATACAAATGCTCATTTTTGTTCTTCGTTATACCCTTATTCTATTCTTTAAAATATTTTCACTGGATAGAGCAATACACTGATGATTGAATAAACTATTTTGTTCGCATACATTTTAATAAAATCACAATAATAAATTGACACCCTTTCAAATAGTGAACATAAGTAGCTTGCTTCTGCAATACAATTATACTTGGTTTATCGTTTAATACGGCGCACATGTTTAATACTCTAACTTTACACCGTAAACACTTTACCTTGGACTCGCTTAGCCTATGATCAATCGATCAATATCGGACCGGGTACTTGATTATTCAACCGTGAACGAGTTAATTCGCGACTATATTTAGACAGCTTTTTCTGTTTTCAATATCGTGATCGATTTAACAAAGATATTCAATAATTGGTTGGATACTGTCAATATTACCAGGCGTTATGACAGTATTTTTGATAAACAGACATTTCGTACATGATGTTATAGTTGACTTCACAAGACTATTTGTCCACAGTGAAAGAAGTGTAAACATTTATACTTTTTACTAAGTGCAGCAAGGATTCGCCGCGAGCCAAATTAACATACATGTATCGAAATTACAGAAGCTCCCTGGACGGCACAACAAGTAAGTCATCATCATCATCATCATCAGCAGCAGCAGCAGCAGCAGCAGCAGCAGCAGCAGTATCATCATCATCATCATCATCATCATCAACATCATCATCATCATCATAATCGTCGTCATTATAATTTTCGTCGTCGTCGTTGTCGAAGTCGTCGTCGTCATCATCATCATCGTCACCACCATCACCACCTCCATAATCACTATCGTTACCATTTATTATCAATATCAATGAGAAACAAACAATTATCAATAGGCAGTAATAGTTTACACATTTTGAATTGAGTTATGTGAATATGGGTCTAATGCATTTTAAAGCCAGTGAAGATAAAGATCAGCCTGCGCATTCGAGCAGTTTGGTCTAGAGCATCGCATGCCCGTTTAAGAGATGACGAAAAATTGCGTAGCTTCTCATCGGACTCGCGTACGAGCAGAGTTGTGTGGAATTATGCTGGATGCATATGACTTCTTCTTCTTCTTTGCGTTCGCGCTACACAATCATGCCAGTTTCTGCAATGAATGTTGTAGTCCGTCTTAGATCTTCCAGACCTCCATACAGTTTTCTGTTGAGGGTTGTGTCTTCGGACCACTCCGCAGCTCGCTCCTGATCGTGTCTTTTGCATCTTTGAAGAACATGTTCAGCAGTTTGTTCCTCTTCTCCACATGGACAGAGTGGTGAGGGTACCAGCTTGTATTTTCTGTACAAGTGGGCATTCAGTCTGTTGTGTCCTGAGCGTAGTCGAACCATCACTACTTGTTCTGCTCTGTTAAGCAGGTGATAAGCATCTTGCTCTTGCTGGGGCCTGGTGATTGCCTTTATGATGCTGACTTTCTCTCTGTATGTAACCTGGGTATTTGGTTGCTCTGTTTTTGCTCCCTGTTTAGCTAGTTGGTCAGCCTCCTCGTTTCCTGACACTCCACAGTGGGCAGGTATCCACTGGAGTGCTATGTTGAGGTTATTGCTGAGTCTTATCATAAGTTTTGCTAGTTTTGGGGAGGTGTTGTTTGTCAGAGCTTCAAGGACTGATCTTGCATCTGTGAGGAATACTACTGAAGTGGTATCTTCAGGTGAGTTCTCAATCATAGAGGCTGCCTTCATGAGTGCTTCTGTCTCAGCTTTGTAATTGCTGCACCTCTTTCCTGTGGCCATGAAGTGTGTTTCATTTCTGCCTGATGGATATCTGATGAGGATCCCAGCTCCTCCGTCTTCAACGGCTCTAGTAGCTGATCCGTCTGTGTATACATGTGTCCACAGATCTGATGGGAAATCCTCGTTTATCATGGCTAAGGTATGACTTCTTTTCAGGATTTCATTTTGTGCTTCTGAATCAAGTAGGGGGACAGTAAGTCTGATTTGTACTTTTGACAGATCATTTGCTGTTGGATTAACAATGTCTTCAGAGCTGAGTGGAGTTGTTTGAGTGTCCAGCTGTTGTGCAAACTGTCTGTTAAGTGTCTTCACTTGGTGTACAAAGCTACCTCTCTTCAGACGGTTTTTAGTACCTTCAGTTAGTCTAGCTTTTATTGGATGGTCAGGGAGGGATTTGAACTTTTCAGCCTGTAGTAGTACTTTAGTTTGTCTTCTTTCATGCAGTGGCTGTATACCAGTAAGTTTTTCCATGAAGGCAATGGGTGTCGACTTGGTGGCCCCTGTTATGATTCGCAGTGCTTGGTTCTGTACCTTGTCGAGGGCTTGCTGGTTGGTCTTGGCTGTAGTGGACCATGCTGCTGAGCTATATTCCATTGTGGGTCTCACTGTGCCCTGGTATATGGTTTTCAATATTTGCTCATTAGCACCCCATGTTGTTCCAGCAAGTTTGCGCATCAAAGCAAGTTTCCTTCTGGCGGTTCCTTCAATACGGCTGATATGTGGCTTCCAAGTTTGCCTCTTGTCAAATGTGACACCTAAGTATGTAGCCTCATCTTCTTCCTTCAGCTGTGTTCCTTCCATCATGATCTTTCCAGCTCTTTGCTTTGTGGACATGGTGAATAGTGTTGTGGATGATTTTTCCTTGTTAATGGAGACACACCAGTCATTGGCCCATGCTGTAAGCTTGTCTATGGCTCCCTGCATTCTGTATGTGGCCGTGGTTGCATGTTCTTCCTTACACCATAGCACCAAGTCATCTGCATAAAGTGCGGCTTTTACTCCCTTTGGTAGCTCAGACACTATGTCATTGATGAAAAGCACAAAGAGTGTTGGAGATAAGACTCCAACTTGGGGGACTCCATGGCGCAGTAGGAACTTCCTGCTTTTTGTTTGGTTCAGACTAACCCTGGCTCTCCTGTTATATAAATATGCCTTGATCCAGGTCAGCATGGATCCGTCAACTCCGTTCCTCATAAGTTTCACTTGTAAACCATCAGTCCAGACTTTGTCGAACGCCCTTTGAAGGTCAATCCAGACTGTCAAGACTACCTTCTGTTCTTGAAATGCGTCTTCGACCTCTTGTGATAAGTAAGTAGTCTGGTCTTCAGTTGAGCGAAACTGTCGGAAACCTGCCTGTTGGGGTGCCAGTAAATCATTGGTCTCCAGATACCACTTGAGGCGTGCATTAACAATCCTCTCCATTGTCTTGACAACACAGCTGGTGAGACTGATCGGCCGGTAACTTGCGGCTTTCTTAGGGTCCTTTCCTTTCTTGTGGATAGGAATCATGGTAGCCTCTTTCCAGATTTGGGGAAGTTTACCTTGTTTCCAGCTGTAATTGTATATGTCAAGGAGTTTGCGCATTGCTGTCTTGCCTAGATGAATTAGCATTTCGTTGGTAATTCCATCGGGTCCTGGTGATTTCTTTGCTTTCAGTTGTCTGATGGCTGTCTGAAGCTCGTGCATGGTCAGTTCCTGATTCATAGATTTTGATGATTCACGTCTTGCTCTCCTATCCCTCTGTTCTTTTCTAGCTTCTCGTTGTCGCTCTCTGTTGACATGAATATTACTGACATCTTTGTAATTTTTGGCAAACACATTTGCAGCTTGTTTTCCAGTTAACAGCTCTCCGTTCTCCTCCAAAGTTAATGAGCCCCTCGCATTTTCATTGTCATCATTCAGTTGCTTTGTAAGTCTCCACAACTTGCGTCCATCTCGTTCTAAGTTGAGAGATGCAGTTTTCCTTCTCCAGTTTTTCCTCTGAGCTTCAAGTTTGCATCTTAAGAATTTTGCCTTTGCATGCTGTAGAGACAGATTGGCTTCTTGTGAGGGATTGGATTCAGCTTCCACCCTTGCTTCTGATAACTTGTTCTGCAACTCTTCCAATTCTTCACTCCAGTATGGCTTATACTCTTTTCTTGCCCCTCTAGGTATAGCTTTTTGTGCAGCCTTGAGTATGCTTTTGTTGAACTCCTTTACAACTTGGTTTATGTCCCTACCATCAACTCTAATGTTTTTACACAGGATGTCTGTCTCAGATTGGTACAAGGTCCAGTTGGCCTTCTTGTAGTTCCATCTGGGTAGAGTTAAAGAAGTAGAGTCAGTGTGTTCCAGAATGATGTGGACTGGGCGGTGGTCGCTTCCTCTTAGTTGTTCTGCTACTTTCCTCTTGACATGGCCATGTATGTCAGCTGTACAGAAAGCAAGATCAGGAGTTGAAGTAGTGTGCCAACTTCTAGAGTAAAAGGTTGGAAGGTCATCAGGCTTGTTGATTAGATTTAAGTTGTTATCATCTTGCCAGGTCTCCACTTCTTCTCCACGTTTATCTATGTGGTCATATCCCCAGCTTTGAGAGTGGCTGTTGAAGTCACCAACTACCATGAAGTTTTCACTGTCAGTTGGGATGTTTTCTAGGGATAGATTTTTGTCATTTGGAGAGTACATGTTCACAAGGTTCAAACTAAAATCTTTATTTCTGAGGTTCAGAACTTGGAATTCAGAGTCGTCCATGTGCGTTTTAGTCTGGACAGCATTGATGTTGTTCCTGACTAATGTCATGATTCCTCCTTTTTTTCTACCAATCCTGTCGTTTCAGAAGCACTGATATCCTCTGATCTTAAAGGATTTTGTTGGTTGAAGGTGAGTTTCTTGTATGCAACAGACATTTGTTTTCCTCATGAAGGGTATGTTCTAGCTCAGCCTTCTTGTTGAACACTCCCTCTGCATTCCAATGCATCACTGTAAAGTGTTGCTGTTTGACTTTTCTCATCATTGGCTTGTTGAAGCCTGTTCTTCTCCTCTTGGTGTTTTTGAAGGAGTGACCCCCAGTAGCTTTGGGTGGACTCTGTCGAGGCACAGAGCCCGGCACTGAATCTCCCTGGAGGGATCCCAAAGACTCAGCACCACATCGTTGATAACTAGTAGATTGTATAGTCATTGTGGAAATTACATGATGCTGTGGTTTGTTAAGAGAGTGCCAGTTGGCCCAGCATCTCTGATTTCAACTCTCTAGGTTTTGGTCAGGTTACCCCTCCTTTAGCCTTTGTCGAGCCAACGACGAACTGCAAGGCAGCAGTGTATTTCTGTCAGGTTGTTTTCCTTTAGCCTTTGTCGATCCAACGACGGACTGCAAGGCAGCAGCGGTTTTCTGTCGGGGTATCATCCCTTAGCCTTTTCCTCTCCCAAGGCATCCACAAGGCAGTGGAGCTATTTGACCCATAGCTGGGAACTAGGTTTACAAAACTGCAGAGCATGTCCCCGCGCCGGGGGGTCATGCAAGTCCAGTATCTAGGGGCCTAGTTTCCTCCGAGACCTTGTGGTTTAGCCTGGGGCCGCAAGGTGCCCCGTTACCATCCATCACCTCGCGGAGGATCCCATTTCTGGGCCACAGCGGTCTTGATGCATGAGAGGCTATGCCTGGAAGAGGGAGACTGAATATGCTCCCTTTTTCCCAGCATACGCTGGTATCCAGGTGTGAGGCTGTAAGCGAGATACATAAAGCACACACTTAGAGCAACACAGGTTGCGCATCATACACCCATTACGACGGATGATGCATATGACAAATGACACATTCCGCATGACGCGGGTCATTTTAGCTACACTATGGTTATTTCAATCAATTTTAAAAACTCTGTATCATGTAGTCACTTTGTTTTTGTAAAACAAATCCCTGGAATGTAGTTAAAATGCCCTCTACGCGATAATTCGGTGCGTATACCTGCACATTGTTGCTGTAACACTCTTACGAAACCAAATTCTATGCAATTCCGTTTTTTTCGAAGAAAGACTATTTTGATTTCCTAACGTAAAGTTAACGATGACAAAACCTCATGGATAACCGTTGTTGATTGTGTACTTCACAAGTTTAATTGTTCTTTTGCATTGTTGGATCAAAACTAAAGTATTTTATCAATAACGAAATCACCCATCAGAAGCCGTTTCATGAAGGAATAAGGTAACGCCAATACGATTGAATGGTTCACTTTTTATATACATTAACCGACAAAAGTGCATATAACCCGTAATAGATAACTTGGTTTACATGAACATTACAAAAAGTTTAATACACACTGCATTGCTGACATGCGGAATACGTACCGTATATATCCATATGAACATTATCAATGTTTACCCATAGTCAGTAAAATATCCGGATTATATATTAGATATTAAAGTCCAAATGACTTTTTTGAAATAAGGAAAATAATCGCGTGAATAACTGAATATATGTTCATTTATTAATGAAAGTGGACACGCTGTTAAAACATAAGTTCTTTGGTTTCTTTGACAAAAAGGGTGCGTTGGTATATCAGAAGGTTTTGTATTTCATACTCATAATAACATACATATAAACTGTTAAAAAACCACATTTAATATAAACATTCTTTCAAATGTGGCTCACCCGCACATCTTTAACATATGACTTCACAGATGGGGCAAATATGGGTTCCGGATTAGGTTATTATCCGAAGCCAATTGCACCAAGCAGTAAGATAACTTTGGATAACAGCCCCGCCGTGGCGACAACTGCAGTTGCACCATCTACATCCGAGTTACCAGTCACATCCGGGTTACCAGTGACATCGCCTGCAGGGAAAACTGGAGCCATAGTTAATAATCCTGGGGCCAGCATCATTTCTTCGGAAGAAAAAGCCAAGATGTAAAAACATAATGAATTTTCATAATGTATTATATATCAAGTGATTGACTTGAGTGTGAATGTTTTTTATGGTTTCATATAATAACGCTTACCTGTGTACGTTTGCAAAGGGGGTTTACTTAGAATACGATTTTATAATACAGTGGAGATAATGCTATTATGAGTGTGTATATATTTTTTAAGGTTAGTTTAGAATATTTTCTCAAGACAATAAAGAACGAACATTTTGACTTTCCGATTTCTCGCAAAAATACATATGTTTTTGTTTCTAGATTAAAATAATGCACGCTCAAAATGATTGGTACCGTTGTATACCACTGACTATTAGAACATGTATTTCGTTTTTATATATTATTGAATGATCTCATTTTACAGAGAAGATCAGAAACGACAACTAGACAATATGTTGAGTCAAATCGATGAATTGGAAAATTTATTTAAAACGGTAATGTCATTTCATTATATACGTATTGACCGATTATTATTTAATCATATACGCCGGTTCTTAGCAATAATGTTTCTATAAAAAATAATCTTATTAGTTTATCGTCTGATGTTTGGTGAAGTGTATTCGTGTATGTCCTGAAGATAGCCACAAGGTTCATATATAATTACTAAAGGAATCGCTGATTACTTTTTACAGAAAATTGCGCGAATAGACAGCAAAGAAATGTCACCGGAAATAAAGCTCCGGAACGAGGCTCTCCGGGGGAACACGCATCTGATATGCCCACCTTCCGCTAAGATTGTGCGTATCTTCACCAGCAGCACCTTCACGGGTGAGTAGCCGCAGTACCGAGGGAGTTGAACCTGGTAAGTTGCCGCAGAACAGGGAGAATTTAGTATCCTCAGTACCGGGGAAGTTAAGTATCCGCAGTACCAGGGAAGATGTAAGTAGCCGCAGTACCAGGGTTTTTGAACTTGGTGAGTTGCCGCATTACTGGTGGATATAAGTATCCGCCGTACCGGAGGAGATGTGAGAAGCCGAAGTTATGGTGGTGCTGAACTTGGGAATAAATAGCCGCAGTACCGAGATTGCTGAAAATAGGAACGTACGAATGAATAGCCGCAGTACCAGGAATTTGTGAGTTGTTGCAGTACTGTGGGAGCTCAAACTAGTGGGTAGCGGCAGTACAAGGGAGTGGAACCTTGGAAAGTATGCATGACTTACCGCAGTACCGGGGGAGTTGTGAGTAACCGCAGTGCCGGGGGAATAGCCGCGATGTCGGAGGACCTGAACGTTTGAATGTAATATTTGCAGTGCCGTGAAAGTTGAACCTGTGAACGTATGGTGAGTAGCTGCAGCTACGGAGGAGTTAAAACCTTAGGACGTATGATGAGTAGCCGAAGTATCGGGGATGATGCACTTGTTACTGTACGATAAGAAGCCGCGGTACCGGGGGGGGAGCTGAATACTAGCCGCAGTAACGGGGATGTTGGGCAAGGAAACGTATGCATGAGTAGCCGCAATACCGATGGATCTGAATAGTAGCCACAGTACCGCGGAAGTTGAAATTGAGAACGTGTGCATGAGAAGCCGCATTTCCGGGATATTAGCCGCAGTACCGGGCACGCTGAACCTGTGAACGTATGCATGAGTAACCGCAATACCGGGAGAGTTAAACCTGGGAACGTATGGTGAGTAGCCGCAGTACCGGGAGAGTTAAACCTGGGAACGTATGGTGAGTAGCCGCAGTACCTGGAGAGTTAAATCTGTGAACGTATGCACGATTAGACGGGGAGTTGCATAATAAATTTATTCCAACGCCATTTCCTGTCTTACATAATTGCGGGGTCAATAATTGATTGCCACATCATCGAGAGTGTTTACTATCTGTTAGTTTAATGTTAAAAGCACGATGAAAGTCACAATGCATATACTTACATGTTATATGTTATGTGACACACAAATATACGGGCTTCTTCACATATATTTGTATGTTTGAAGTGCATTACACGTTGCCTAAACTTAATCTGGAGATAATCTGGAAAGAAGCTAAATGTATTAAAATGTGATAATGTTATAAATCCGCATACCCTTACAATTTAAATTTCAGACACCAAGCACGAACGGAACATGTTAATGAGGGAGGCGTACCCGAAGATCAAAGAACATTGCCGCAACTTTGGATACGAATTTCAGGTCAGTCGTGCTCCTGACGAAATGCGCAAACACTTTCAACTCGGATGTAAAGCAAATTTAAAATAGCTGTTGTGCTTTTCTTTTAAGTAATCAGTTTGTCGGTGTATGCTACTATAGACCGTTCCAGAATTTAGTCATTACCCAATTATCTCCCCTGAATACTCTCCGCGTCCGCCATTACACTACTGCCTAACAACCGGTTACATATATAAGAGAGCACCGTTATTCAAGGGATGCATTTCTTTCTTTTGGTAAAACTCTTTTGTTTGTCATGCAAATTGTATGAAATAAAGTTGTTTCGGCTAGGGGGGATGTCAAGGTAGTGTTATAACAGAACATGTTTGCAAACACATGCATAATTTTAGGTATTTGTATAGGAAAATAAACACGTTGACGCGTTAAAAACAACTTATTAAATGCAATATTTATCATTTGATTATTTACATCAATCTTAAAATCGTGAACGCCTTTGCATTCCATTGTTTAATTGCCCCCTTTGTTCTGCATAAACCAATTATCTCGTTTTGATCAGATATTATCCTGACTTAACTAACAACATGGGGCCATAAACCACACTGGGTGGCAGATGACACAATAAATGTTGCCACCATGTATTCTCTTTCTGGTAGTATTAAGCAGTCATTTGGTTGAATAATTTAATTCAGACATACTTAACAATTGCGTACATTAGATATGTTACATATTGTACAAATTAAAAGTTATGTCCAATATAGAAAATCAGCAATTGTACACCTTAACATAAAAGCCCGTTTTATTTATGAAAAAAATAAAGTATTTAATAATTATAAAATTTTCGTAAAAACATAAACGTATTTAGCGGGTGTCGGTTAATCAAAACTTCGTCATTCCGTATGACGATTTAATGTTACGGCAATGCACGAACGACATCATAACGAGAGCGCCGATGGCGTTGAAAGCATAGTTGCAAGATACAGGGAAGGTGCTGCTGAATAAATGTTTAGGTCAAAATATACTAAATAGTTTCTTTATATGTTTCAATGTAAAAGCGACAAATTTGAGCGAAAATAAATACAACATTTTGCACATAGAGACCCCCATTACCGTACTTTTTATTGACGGGCATTCTTAGCTGAATCGATTTAAGCAATAACAAAGATATGTCATGTTCAAACCAAAAAATAATTCGACTCAAATCAAAATCGACTGTTTTTGCACCTTCTTTTTCGGCCGTTTTCTAGTGGATTTTAACCTTTTGCAGTACCATTTTTTACTTTAATCTCTAACTTTATCCTATTTCAGGTATTTAATAGTGAACACCTATGCTTACCCTATCAATATCTCCAAAAGATAAAACCAGAACAACAGTCTAAAGTGTAAAACATGCCTTCGAGGAAAATATGATGATTTGTTTAGACAGGGACCTATACAGTATAGGTCCCTGGTTTAGAGAGCCATGACTCGATTATTCATGACTCGATTATTTAGTTTATTGTAATTTTAACAATTTCTGACATCACGAGTCGCCTCCCTTGTTGGTTCATGCTACCAAAATGTTCTATTTTTAGAAACGGGAATTCCAAATCGTGACGTGACATAACTATGAAAATAAATACGTAGAATTTTATTATTTCACGCATACCATTATGCAACCATCCGTTTTCTTTTCCGACTTGATACAATTACGGCATTCCATTTAATATTTTACAGACACAACACTCGTCCAGAATTTGCGCGAATCCATTAAATTCGATGCCACATTTCTTTTTTACAAAGAAAGAAGAAAGAATCGTACTCCGCTATTTTTTACACATTTACAAAGAATGAAAGTGCTTTATGCCCCACTTCCTGTTGAGAATATGTTAATTTCTATTTATAATTAACCAATGAAATTTTACATATCCTTAAACCAGGGCCTAATGAATTTGACCTCTCCCAGAACAGTAAACAAAGGAAATAGAAAGTAGGTGTGAGATCACTATCAACCAGAACAGAATTGTTTTACGAACGAAATTTGTTTTAGTTTCTTAGAAGTTTTTTTCACGTAAAACGGTCTTAGAAAAGTTCACTAAAAACGGTGTCAGCAATATTCTTGGAAGAAAAACGTTTCTAAATAAAAAAATGTTAGAATTACCATATACTATATTAAATAGATATTTCGTCTGATTTTTGATCAGGTAAGGCTTCATAATGATCAACCGTTCCATGTCGGTTTTCGAAATGTAGCTCTAACATGAGCATACTTGCGTAACCGCACTATGCTAAAAACAATAAATTACATTTGACACCACCGGGGGTAAATAATGTTTAAAAAAAATATATATAGATATATGTGTGTTAAAATGTAAGATAATTGTCACTCATACTCACTAGTAACGAGTTTTCGATAAACATTAATACACAGTTCAATTTGCATCATGTGAAGTTGTGTTTTTCAGTTGTATATTCCTCAATAGCCTCATTCTCTGTACAAAAACCCATCAAATTAAAATTTCATGTAAATACCGTCATGCACTTCGCTTATAATAGGGCTTTGTAGTACGTTTATTGTCAATGCACACCTTACACTTTCTATGATACATTTGTTTATCACACTAGCGTACTCATGCCATTGATAATTATATTTTTGTAATTAGATGTATTAATATTTATTGAAGCTTTTCTGCAAAAAATAAGACGGCTTATGCATAGAGCTCTTTCTTGTGTCCAACTGTCGGCCTTTCAGTCTTCAGATAATCTTTACTTTGATGCTTATGACGCGTTGTAAAGATGCAAATATATGTATTAATAAATTCGTTTGGCACTAAATAATATATTTTTGAATTATTATTTAGGTGTTTTTATTTCGGAGTTTCTTTTCGATGAATTGTCTAAACATGTGTCGTTATCCATAAGTTTTGCGTTACTGCAAAGACCTATAAAATACATTTTTTAAGGATTGTTAGCTGTATAGCTGTTACATAATTCCAAAGATGAAAATCCATTCAACTAGATATATTCACATTCTCTTCATCTTCCATATAATCACCTAAATAATCGCCACGATCAATATCACTCTCCCGAAAGTTCGGTTTTTTTTAACAGATGTAATTCCACCTCACAAAATTAAATTTAAATCCAAACAACAATTTTTCTATCTCTGATTTCAGTTAGAACAAGAAAAATAATGGAAGGCGTATCAAAAATGTCATACTGCATACAATATGCTACGAATTAAGAATATAGAGTTTTACCAGTTGAGACCAATTTCAAACAATAAGCGGAAATTAATTGCGCGAGAATCTTTAATAAGTATTAATTAAAATATAATCTGCTTGATGTTGCGGCTATTAAAATCAACACAACAATTCATGGGTGAATTGTTTGTAACAATTTAAAAGTAAGAAGTCCAAAAAGACATAATATGAGCGACCAAACCGGCAAATTTTCGCCGATGGTTACCACTTGTTTACAAACACAAAAACAAATACACGAAAGCATTGAAAAAAAATATTTGAAACAATCAATCTCAACTTCAAATTATCATTTTCACAAAAAAAAATCATTATCGCTTATAAATAATTCATTAAGTAATGTATATATCCGACATCGGCGAAGCGGGTATTCTCTACGTCTTTGGCTTTTGGAAATCGCAGACTCGCAGAAGTTGGCAGTAGTGTTACTGTAATGGCGGACAGTCACGTGACTGACAATGGCGGCGGTCAATTTATCGATTCTGGAACGGTCTGTATTAGTTGAAAAAAACATTGTCTTTATCACGCAGATGATCCGGAAGACAATACTAATATAACATGTGAACTCTATATTCTGGTAATTCGTCGTTCTTCCGAGTTTCATAACCTAAATAAATACTGTGCTGATATTCTCAAGTTTGTCAAGACATTATCTTATAATTACACGTGCACAATTAACTTGTTTGTTTTTTTTGCTTAACCTAAGATGCTAATGCTATTGATATTCCGCAAAGTTCTGTAATACTGCTATTATAATTCCACAAACGAAGTTTGTGAGGTAAAATGGATGCCATGTCTGGATGTCGAGAACTCGTGTATAAGTATTATGTTTATCACAAAGAAACTTTTAAGCAGTTTTGGTAATACTATGTGAAAGGGCGAGTCTTTATTAATAAACATATACATAAAAGATATGTATCATAATTTGTGTTTGTCTCATTATTTAATGCAATGCATCATGTGCCTTGAGTTTAGGCGCAGGGAACACAGAGCTTAACGCATGCGCGTAAAATGGCGTCCCAGATTAGCTCATACCATCTGCCAATGAGGGACCACACTTTCCGCTAGACTGGATTTTCGTTTAAAAGATACTTCGGTTAAACGAAAAAATATACGCCTGTGCGGACAGCATATGCTTATCTGAGACGACACTTTACGCAATGCATTACGCCCTGTTTTCTCAGAGCGCGACGTAAATGTAACTCAACTAAAACATTACCCAGCATAAATCAGGATCGTCCACAGGAGCTCCCGATTAAAATGTAGATGATTTAAAGCTGCGGTGTCAAGGGTTCCTTGTTCTGTCTTTCAGGTAGTGGACATGCGTTGGGGTGTACGAGACGAGGCCACTGATGATCACATGGGGACTGAACTCTGTCTCAGGGAACTCAGGCTGTATCAAAAGCTCTCCACCGGGCCCAGCTTCGTTGTAAATGAAAAACTTTTTTGTATTTTGTCCATATGTAAGACGCAACGCAAGATAAGACGCAGACATATTAACTGGTAACAAGTTTAGTATCATTCACCAGAAAAGACGGTTTGTATTACTATGGCAATCGTATTGCGCCCATTCGTTTTGCTTGCTATGTTTCTTTGTCCAAAACACGCATTTCACAGTGACTTAACTATGAATTATTTGCGGTGATGCTGATCATTTGTTGTTTATGATTTCCTCATTAGAATGCGTTTGTTTGATTTTTGGTTTGTCTTTTGTTTGGTGGCATAAATACTGATAATGTTATATAAAGCAAACACACGGTTAAACTTAAAACACAACTTAAAAAGTTTTGACATGTAATGCGATCGCTTTTCAACCAATAAGTAAAATAAGTAAATTAAAATACTATGTGCCTGTTGGTTGGTTTTTCGTCAACTCATATGCAAATTGTACGCCCATATTAAAAGTCACTACTCATAACTTATAAGCCCCCTTCTTGGAAAACTGGCCTTAATGCTGGTTCGTTAAGCGTTGTCCGAATTAGCCTGTACAATGCACACAGACTAAACAGGGTCTATACTTTACGCCCAAACTGGATTTTCGATAAGAGTCTTCTCTAATAAGGAAAAGCGGAAAGAGTCGTCCCTGATGAGAATGTACTGACTACATATGCAGATCTGGGACGACACTTTACGCACATGCATTAAATCCAGTTTTCACAGAACAAGGCTTTTATAATGGCAAGGTTCATTTCGCAGTCACTCCTTTCCCACAAGTATGGCTATATCGCGTTCCCCCGAGTGATTTTGGCAGATGAGTTCGAGTCTCTCATGGTGCAGGTCGAGGACCCGGCGACCATCCGGCTCTTCCGCAAGTGAGAACAAATTTTTGTCCGGGTCAATTTATCTCGTTATTTAAAACAAGATTTCTCAGCGATGGGTATATGGTTGTATATTCTTATATATAAACTGATTCGAACACACATTGTTGTACCGTGTATTTTCTTTATTTTAAACTGCAAAATTAAAGGTTGGCTATGATTAATTGTGTTCATTCCAAAACATTACAATCATAATAAATAATTTATCTTTGTTTGCAATAGCGCAACTGACATCGAATATTTAGCCAGTCCTCCGTACAGTCCTCCGAGCTTTTGTCTATTGTTCATATCTTTGAACAGGTGGTATTCCCGGGACGACAACGCGGTTCCTCCCGCTTACATCCTCGCATCCATCAGCACGCACCTGCCGGATTTCATAAGCAAGGACAAAAACAGGCAGAAAGTCGCCAAAGAGGAAGTTCGTTTAGGACTTTTATAGGCCGATTTTTTTATTGCTGACTATTGTTATCTTTCCATAAATGGATTTGTCAAGAGATTCAAAATATGCAAACGTTAATACAGAATGAAAACACTAATTACTAGAAATCATTATGTCAGTTCCTTTTAAAATAGTTTATGAAATGTACTCAAAGAAGTTCCACAAACAATATACCACAATACCGGTTTTTAATCGTATATCGTTTTGACATTAAGCCGTAACCGAAATATAAGTATGTAATGTTTTTACACAAGATTTCTTTTTAAAATACAAATTGATATAAAAAAAATAAATAACAAAATTAATGTGCTACTAAAAATACCGCTAGCCTCTATGGCATAAGACATATTATCCCATGATTCAGCTCGATTGGTTGTTGTTTTTATTCATCCTACTGTGACTTGTGTGTTATTTCGATAGCGAGAATATATCTATTCCTAACATGATTTTAAAACAGTTATAAGTTGAGCCGCATCATGCAAAAAAGGGACTTATGCCATATGAGACAATCCTAGCTCAAGAGCAGCCTGTGTGTTCGCGCATTGTAGTCAGTAGCAACGCTGTCTAATATAATGTTACTCAATGTTGTCTGGTCTCATGGCGGGCAGCGTAGCTCCTAATTAAACTTCGTGCATGCGCAGGTTCGTCTGTAGCGACGCTTCCACATGTGTCATAATACCCAGTTTCGCATGATGCCGTAGATAGAGTTTGCCCCAGATTCACAAGCTCGATCCATTCCATATTTTCAGTGGTGGAAGGAGAGCGAGCTCATGCAGGACGCTCTGGAGTCGGCCGCAACCAGGGTTTTCGACCCGGAAACGGCCCGGAAGTATATTATTTCTGGTAGGCATATAAGTTGCGTACTGGGGAAATTATGCTCAATGAATTTGCGTTAAGTGTCGTCCCAGATTAAGCTAATTTCCGTTTGAAAGATACATCTTGTTAACAAACAATCCTATTAACAAGGAAATTGTCGTCCCATATTGGCCTATTTACGAATATACATTTAGCACATTTTCCCAAAACGAAGCTCAAATAATGTTGTACTTGTAATAAAATTCGGTTACAAGCATATCTATGAACGCATACGTTAACTAGTGTATTTTGAGTCTCTAAAAAGTCTATACTTCTATCATTGCTATGGTGAATACCGGTGTTGTTTGTTGCTATAGTGACGGAGACGGAAGTGGAGGAAGGTCTGCTCAAGGCGGAGGACTCCATCGCCAGACAGGCAATCTGGCTTCGCCGGAACATCGAAGACATAGATTGCCAAGAGAGCAGCTATGCACTCTCCAGATTCACCGGTGAGCGCATGCGCAAGATCATGTACTATACACTATATCATATAAACTATAATTATAATCCACGTTCTGAGAAAACGGGGCTTAATGTCTGTGAGTACAATGTCGTCCCATATTAGCTTGTTCAGTTTTAAGGAATACTTCGTTAAAAGGAAGTATTTTCTTTGCGAAAATTCAGTTAAAGCGAAAGGTTCAGTCCATGATTAGCCTGTGCGGACTTCGTACATGCATTTATCCCCGTTTACCATGGGCGAGTTTCATATATACTCACGTTCGACGAATATCAACATCGGTGTTCTCATATCGTAAGGTAATGCAAATACTATAAGTTATCTTTCGAGTGATTCAAGTGTTATTGATAAACGATCATGTTGTAACTTAAGTGATTCATGTGGTCGCGTAGTTCATATAAACACGTTGTTCGTGTTGGGACGCATTCTTTGTTGTCGTTATCTTGTTCATGCGGACACGTGATTCATTATGTCACGTAATGTCAAGTACTAACGTGGTGGTTGTTTTCACGTGGTGTATACGTTTCGATGTATAGTCACGTTCTCATGTGGTTTTGTGATGTGACGCAGTATGTGTTGACCTCACTTGGTTCATGCAGTCACGTGGTACATTAGATCACGTGTGTCACGTGCCGACATAGTGCGTGTTGTCACGGACTTATATGTTTAGTGCTTCAGATACATTGCAGAGTGCCTGGGTGCGCAGGAGAAAGTGGAGAAGGCTCACCGGATGTTGCGGGAACTCAAGGAGCACCGGATGGAGCGGCGCCTGAACCCCGACCAGTTCTTCCACTACAACGTTCACTGGGTCGGCAGGGAAGGTACGGTGGTAGCACAAAGGCTGATCGTTCATACATTCGCTTAACACTTTAACACTCAGCCACGCATTTTGATCTGTTTTAGTACTTAAAACTTAATTAAATGTAATACTTTTTTTAATAGATTCGAGCTTGAAAGGCTTCATCTTCAACCCTACCATACTGATGAGTTGCAAACAGCTTAAAACTTGAATAGACTGCGTGTTTATTCGCAGGCTGTCGTGGTTTTATGCTGGTTGCTAATAGCTATTTTCTAACAGTGTGTTCCCCATTGGGCATTGTATATCCGGACGATCAAACATGGATTATAAACTCGTTAACCTCCAATTCAATAAAATGAATGTCATTACCATTGTTTTGTTACCTGTTATAATGCAATGTTGGCTTGTTTTTATATTGATATTCAACGACGAGTTTACATGCATATATTTGATTAAACGTATGACGTGTTAGGTATTAAGCACACACGCAGGTATCGAGCCGGAAACCAGCGAAGAGCACCGGAAGTACCTGGCGCGCCTCTGCAAGGACTTCACGGACAACATGATATCCATGGTAACTCAGGCTATCCGGAAGCGGAAGCTTCTGCATGATCGGCTCACCGAGGAATGTCTGCAGCACATCCGTTTGTGCCAGGCAAAGTGCGCGGAGTTCCATGGACGTACCGAGACGCTGGAGGTTCGCGTTCATATTTTCATCCTTTCAACAATTCAACACTATCAACACTATTGGTGAATCATTTTCGATTTCTATCCTACCAGTTTACCGAATTTTTATTTCTCAGTCGGTCTCAAATCTGTACACATCATTTATGTTGTGCAATAAAGACTCCCCACGATTCCAGGCGGTGCGGTAATTGGAAATATATTTTCACACATGATTA
The DNA here is from genome assembly GCF_020536995.1 of Dreissena polymorpha. NCBI lineage: Eukaryota > Metazoa > Mollusca > Bivalvia > Myida > Dreissenidae > Dreissena > Dreissena polymorpha. Next base: position 617,809 of record NW_026273324.1, on the reverse strand, counting down.
TCTTAATTAGCTATGGTGGACTCAATAAATGAGTCCCAATTAAGAATACATACATTAAATCTGTTGTCTCGGTTGAGGTAGCCTCAGCGAACAAATAGGGACTTAGAGTCGATCTTTTTGAAAGTTTGTGATAATCTGATTTTTATACTGAATATATATGATCTGTTCCGTAATTTTCAAATGCCTTACAGTGAGGGTGATATTCCTAAGGCATTTATTATTATTATGTTAAGATTGCATGTGTTGCCATTGATTATTTTCTGTATATTTACAGTTCTTCATGTTGTTATCAAGCGAATAAAAACTGTTATTTACATAACTATGCCATTTTAAAAGATAAAAACATCAGACGAAACTATGACGAAGTTGTTGGAAGTTGTTGCTTTCTTAATAAAATATCTCTTAACTACAATCACCATAATATTCGTAGTTAATACGAATGCAAAGAACTATTATACTTTTCAATTTAAAGGCTAAACGGGTATTTCACCCCCCCCCCCCCATTTAAAGAAGAGCCTCGTTCTTGGAAACCAGGGCTAAATGCATGTGCGTAAAGTGTCATCCGAGATTAGCCTGTGCACTTAGCGAGGATAATCAGGGAAGACACTTTCCGCTTTTATTTAATTTTCGTTTAAAAGTGGTATGCTCTAAACTAAAACCCACTCTAAGTGGTAAGTATTGTCCCTGATTAGCATGTGCAGACTGCACGGGCTAATCTGGAACGATACTTAACACACATGCATTAATCCCGGTTTTACCAAAATGCGACTCAATTGTTGCCGTCGCCACTGAACATTCTTCGTTTACAGCGGATCAAATCCTACCTGCTGGATACATCGACAACGGCCCCGCTCGTTGTGCACGGGATCAGTGGAACAGGCAAAACGTCCATCCTGGCGATGTCGGCGAATCTTTGCAAGACCTGGCTGAACAAGACACCAAAGCTCGTGTTAAGGTAGCTTATGCCGGGTCGACTTGAGTGTATCTTAGGCTTCATCGGACTGGAACGTTTTAGGATTTATTTAAAAAAAACGCCAGAACAAGAACAACAACAGAAAAAAACGACTTAAACAATTTTGCGAAACGCCGTATTTGGAAATAGTAAATTTAAAAGGAAACAAATAATATTTAAGATAAGGCTCTCTATATATGATACCGCCTTTTCAGTTACAGAACTTTTATTTTAACTATGTCATTAATAAGTTGCGAAAGAAACAAATTTGTTTCATCGAATCAACATTATTTTGCTTTTGCGTACTTTTGTTTTGTTAGACATTGATATAAGAAACAACAGATCAAGTGTTTATTAGTGTGCAACAATTTTTTACCTGTTATATGATAGGTGTTTTCACTTATTAGACTCAACATTAGAATAAATATATACATGTACATATTTAGATTAAATAATATTTTGTCGAGGAATTTTCAACGAATAAATTTTATTTGCAGATTTTTTTTAAGCGGATTATCATTTATGTTTACCGCATTAGCAGTGTAAAGTGACATCCATTTTCTCATGAGAAAAACGTCCTCAACTTAAACATGTACTGTCACATTTACACGCAAACTTATTATTCATACATTCAGCCTCGTTTTGTAGTCCTCATAATTAATTTAATAATATTTTGTCGAGGAATTTTCAACGAATTAGTTTTATTCGCAGATTTTTTTTAAGCGAATTATCATGTATGTTTACCTTAATCATTTATTGTCACATTTACACGGAAACTTATTATTCATACATCAGCCTCGTTTTGTAGTCCTCACAGGCTAATAAGGGACGACATTTTCCGCCTAAAACGGATTTTTGTTTAGAAGAGACTTTGTTAAAACGTAAAATTACGTAAAGGCAGAAAGTGTCGTCCCTGTGTGGACTTCTAATGTACATGAAAACGTAAGCCCACTTCATATCACTTACATTTCTCATTGCCGCAGGTTTCTCGGTACAACCGTGGAGAGTTCTTCCGTTCTGCCTCTGCTACAGAGTCTGGTGCATCAACTGAGTATGCTGGGTAATCAACGCCTCCGAATCGGCCTGGTACGTATGTCATAACCATGATCGTCGCCATTATTGTCCCCTTCATCATTGCCGATAATTCGTCAATTTGATTCTTTACGATAGCCTCTCTTTTTTTTCAGACCGTCGACCTTCTAAAAGTTCAGTTGATGGTCCTTTTAAAGCAAGGCACGGCGGAGTGTCCACTCGTGGTCATCTTAGACTCGCTTGACCAGCTGGACACCTCAAACAATGGCCGCTCCTTGATGTGGCTTCCGGCCTCTCTGCCGCCTCACTGCAAGGTCATCGTATCATCACTTCCGGAGGAGAAATACGAGGCGTTTCCGGCCCTCAAGGTGCGGATGCTCTCAATAAGGCAACTAGTGTACTCGTATAAGGGGAAAACGATGTAGAGGCCAATTCTAATTCATACGTCTTCTCCCGGAAGCACTTTTTAAAAACTTTTTATGAGTGAAAAAATGAAACAAACGAACCCACATTAAGACCACACCAAAGTTTCTAATATTTCTCATAACAGTGTTTAGTTCAAGCTTTCATGAGGTTAACAGATTGGTATAAAAGATTTTAACTGATAATTCACTGTTTCAAACAGTAAAAACACTATTTTGGCGTCACAAATTCATAATTCCCGCGAAAGTCACCAGTTTATATCAGTTTATATCAGCATAATGCAAACATGCATACAATTGAAATAAAATGTGTTGCCTATGGTGGACTATCGATTTTGAGTTAAACACTCGTAATCATAGAACATAAATAAGTCTCGGTCTGAGATAACGGGGCTTGATACATCTTCGTTAAGTGTGATCCCAGATAAGCCTTTGCGATCCGCATGAACTGTTATACAGATATACATGGATGACCGTATGTGGGTTATATTTCGTTATACACAACATTTTTTAGTTTGCATGCTTGAGTTCTTTTTGTTCTTGTCCATTTATTCTTTCAAATACTGGTGACCATATGTTTTCATTTGTCTTTGAGAAATAAAAACCTTTTTAAATGCCAAACGAAATCGAAATCTGTGTACAATTACAAATTAAAAAACACATTAACCGCCGCGCGCGTGCGTCGTTGAAATAATTCAGTTAAAGCACAATTTTTTATTATACTTTTGTAATAAATGTTTACCGACTTTTATAGAAATTAATTCCTGACGAGGAAAGGTTCATACAGGTTCCGGAATTAGATTAAAGCGATGCACACATCATAGTTTTGTCTTGGGCGGACAAACGGAACCGGAAGTTGACTTCACACCAGATTGACATCCTGCTGAGCACATTCCGGAAGTGCCCGACACCGCTGTTCTTAAAGGTGAGTGCATTCAGCTTTGGAAAAGTTTTACAATTGAAAAATAAGGAAGTTGAATACCACGAGCAATGAATGTTGACACTAAATTCCAATTCGAAACGGTTCAAACGAAAGCAAACAACTGCGACAGTGAGAAACTTTTTAACAAGTGTAATTGTGTGAAGTCATGTATTTTTTCATTCGTTTAAAAAAAATGATTAGTTTATTAGTGCCGTTTGTATTTGTGATCTCACACTAAATGTCAATGAAAAGAGGGAATTATATATTTTTTCATGGATGATGTAGTCTTAAATCAGGTACATCTCTGTCGACAAGATTGAAGTTAACTTAGTAAAAATTGGAGCGTTTGGTGCAAAACAACAAATTACAAAACTATTTATTTTTAATACATAATTTTCTATAACAATATGCTGACATTTTTTTATGGAATTATGATCAGTTGTCGTTTGACGAAGCCATGCTGTGGCGCTCGTTCGACCCCCCATCACGGACGGTGCTGCAGACGACAGTCCGTACAGCAGTCGACTTCCTGTTCGGTCGTCTGGAGAAACAGCACGGTCGGATATTGGTGTGCCGCGCCTTGGCATATCTTACCTTAGGTTCGGATTGATTCATTTTATTTGATTATCTACTTCGCAAGTACATGGATTGTTGTTGGTCAATTATCTAAATGTTACATTTTCGATGTGTCGAGCTAGCTGTGTAGCTGCTTAGGGATTTTCATGAAATTCTATTTACGACAAGGTTCCAAGAGACTAGGCTCATGTCAATATAATTGATAATACTGACATAACCATGTGCATTTTTCAGTAGTGAGTCGGTCGTGAACCGCTGAAATCGGTCTATGGCAAAGTGTGACAAGGTTGACTTACTGCCACAGCCCCCGTGCATTGACTCACATATTTTTACATATGCAAAAACAACTTAATGATACTATCTCCCTTCATGTCTATAGAGAGTGTCAATGTCACACTGAGATTTACTTTGTATGAAATCGCTTGTTGACGTAACACATGCCTCTTGCAACATTTATATTATTAAACATGTAGCTTTACAACTTTCACTTTTTAAAGTTGAAATGTTAGAATCATAATTCTTCAAGAGAATTTAAAAAAGCATATACGCGGCTATTTGAGGCTATTTATGACACTGAACTTGGAACTTTACTTCAGCCAGTAACGGAATCACCGAGGCGGAGCTTGATGATGTGTTGTCTTGCGATGATGACGTATTAAATGACGTCTACACCTACTGGACGCCGCCCATTCGCAGACTGCCACCTCTACTTCTGGTTCGCATGCGGACGGACATCGACCAATATATCGGTATGTGACTATACTGCTATTTTCTCGGTTGACTATATTTGTTTTCGGACGTCGATCTTTTGAGAAGGAAACGATTTTATAAGTAAAATGATGATTTATATTCGAATTCATTACCAACGTCGTTAATTTTTAAAATTGAGGTTAAGCGTTTTAAGCGACACGGTAGAACGTCTGCCTTGGGAACTAGAGATCATATGTTGGATTCAACTTGCTGCTTGGGGATTTTGTTTTCAGCTAAGACTTAGTTTAATGTTCTTTTAGTGATTTGCTTATGAATTTAACATAAACGGTAATGCTACATTAGTTACATTCTAGTTGTTAATAAGTCATGACACTTTGAAAGTAGTTAGATTTACTAAAATAAACAGATCAGTCGTTTCACCGCAGTTGAGCGCGGTGCAGACGGTGTACGCGTGTTGAACTGGTATCACCGGCAGTTTACGGAAGCTGCGCACGAGCGCTACTGCGCAGATGACGCGCATAACAAGCGTCTCCATGGCAACCTTGCTGATTTTTTCGCGGGAACCTGGGCCAATGGTAGGATTTATAATAAAGTTAGCAGATGTATTGTAAGTTCGTGCACGACCGTTAATCACGCGCGCCACCTCTTTTTGAGATGCATTAATAAATGAGCCAATGCTACTTCCGAGGTAACGCTCAGGCCCGGATGTTTTTAAATCTAACGGATAATTTTTCAGGGTGATTATGTTTGGTATGTTTTTTCAACAAATATCGCATTATTGTAAAACAACATTGGCAAATGTTGTGCGATTCAGCGATTATAAATTCATCCAAATATGTATAGGAACATACATTCACAATCCATTTGGAAACGTGAGTACCTTTATAAGTTGTGGCATGGTAGAATTCGTAAAAACACATCGATGTCTTTTGCCTGTGTGACGAGCAAATTCCCAGCCAATTAAATCGCTTATTACATAAAACTACTGATTTGAACCTGTACAAGTTAATGGGTGCATAAAAACATCGGCCTCTAGACGATCTATGAGATTAATTTGCATTTTTCAACAAGAAATGGAGCCAATGAAAAGGAGGTGGCGCCCAGATTAGGAGATGGCGTTAATGCACATGTATAGCTATTTTAAAGTGAAATATTTTATGTTATGGTTTATATTATGTTTACAGGACTTACATTATTCTTTGTAAATTGACTACTTCAGCACATTTGAGTCGCGTACGTTTTTAATTAGAAAAAGTGCTTTTTTAAATGTTCGTCTTTGTACGATAAGAACATTTAACATGTGTTATACAAAAACGTTAACGGAAAAAGACCGAGGTATCTTCATTTTTTTGTAGTTGATAGTGGTTAAAACAACATATGAGCCTAATTAAGATTCGTTGACCTTTTAGAAAATTTAGAATTTGGATTTAGGGCCATAAGATTCGTTGACCTTTGCCTTTTAGTAAATTGAGAATTTGGATTAAGGGCCACAAAGCATCTTTTCAATAAGATGTATTATCTTATATTTATTTCCTGAATTATCATGCTGTATACGTGTACAAATATTGCGGTCGATTAATTATTTAAATAATGTTAAACATTCAGTTATTGGTTTTATTCGAGTATTACAATTTGTTTGTAAATATCGTACAATATGTTTTATTCATGTTGGTGACTTCTTAATTGAGTTGATCACTTACATGTATATATTTAAAAAAAAACTACATCATATTAATAATATATTGTGTTTATGTTCTGTAAAGATTTTGAACCTGTGTATGTACTTTGATAAATAAATTTAATATAACAAATAACTTGATCTATCAAATGTACGTCATGTGATAATGTCTTTGCGATACGACTGTTAATTGATACATTCTGCATTCGCGCTACCTCCTATCATTAGCGCCATCTCCTAAGCATTGGCTCCATCTCTTTTAGAAAAATGCAAAATTATCAACTACGTCGGCATGAAGCCAATATGTTTGGCATGCAGCATCTAATGTATGATGTACGCACCATGCCACACTAATAAAGGTTCTCACTTTTTTTAAATGGGTCGAGAATATATGTTTCTGTACGTTTTTGGCTTCGTTAATCTTCACTGAATTGCACTACGTTGCCCGATTTTAAAAATAATGCGAAACATGTTGAAATAACATATAAAACCTAACCACCCTGTAAAATTATCTATTAAAACTTTCGGGCCTGAGCGCCACCTCGGAAGTTGCATTGCTCATTTATTAATGTATCTCAAAAAGAGGTGGTGCGCGGGTTTAACGGCCGTTTCGCGGTGATGGGAGAAAGATAAACACTTTAACAAGTATGGGAACAATGACAACTTACATTCATGTTAAATCAGACCCAATTGTGTATCCGAGTCTTTGATAATGTTTGATCCCACAGTATAGACGTATAATGAGGACCATTATCGTATTCATTGTTTTTAAAACGTTTCATTATTTTCATTAAAATTGACACAATTTACTTTTTAATTGAGAATGTCCACATTATTGTGTATTTATTCGCGCCATTGTATCACCGAAATTCATACCGAATATTCATGTTAAAAAATAATGTGCTTACTTGGATATCTCCAAATATGCTTTAAATTGTTGTATTTAAGGAACAAAAAAGCCGTACACGAACGCTAAGGGGGAGGTGATGAAAGAGGACCGCTATGTGACGTCACAACCACTGCGTTTCGGAGAGAAGGACTACAACATCCGGGCTCTCAACAATCTGTCCTACCACCGCCTGCACGCGGGTCACGTTGACCTTCTCAAGAAGGAGTGTCTCGCCAACGTGCACTTCTGCGTTGCTAAGTTACACGCACTTCCTGTTGAGTAAGTGTTATGGTTAAGAATCTTAATTTAAACTAGACACTGTCTCTCGCATTAGCCATTTATTTGATCCAAAACGTCTGGAAATGGTCATTCACGCCTGTTTTTCACGGCTCCCAAAGGGCACTCTTGGACGACTTCACGGCGGCCAAAGCGGCGTTCCCGGGGGATCTCCTAATCAGGGGCGTCCTGGAGGCACTGCTTCTCTCCCGGAAAGGGCTGCAGACGGACCCGGACCAATTTGTGCCGCAGTTACACGGTCGCCTTGAGGACAGCGAGGTTTGAAGCACGACTCGTATGAGCCTCGTTCTGGGAAAACTGGGCTTAACGCACAGGGACGACACTTTCGTTTTATACATGACTTTTGTAAAGAAGATACTTCATGTTAACGAAAAATTCCATAAATGCGGAAAGTGTCGTCTTTGATAAGCATGTGTTCCTGATTAGGACTGCACAGGCTATTCTGGGACGTCACTTTACGCACATGCGCCAACCCCAGTTTTCATAGAATGAGAATAATATTTATTAACAGACATTAACTCATAACACTTAATTAAAAGTATGTTTTGATAAAGAATTGATTTAGAGAATATAGAATAAGAGATCTGCCAGTCAAATTCCGTGATTACGTATATAACCAGCGGACACTAGCCAAAAATAAGCAAAAAGTTTAAATTAATTGTATACTAATTAATATGTACCTTCCCCAGCATCTGGTCAGGAGCAATCCTGTCCGCTAACGACATCACAAACACTTGCGTGACTTTGTAGCCGACAGCGTAGCTCCAGACCAGATTGCGCGATTGCGTAGACTATGATGGAGCTTCGCTTGCCTCTAATGGCATAATACATATTATCGCATGATTCAGCTCGATTGGTTGTTGTTTTTATTCATCCTACTCGTTTCAGACAACAGCCGAGTTCAAGCAGCGCTTGCGCGAATACAGCTCTAAAGTGTGGTTCGAGCCCGATGTCAACATCCTGGAGCGTCCCGGGGGTCAGCTTCTACACAGCATCCACGTGCACGCGTCCGACATTGACATGATGACGATGACGTTATGTGGCACATACGTAATCACAGGTGAATAATACGCGTTGGCGTACATTTATAAAAAAATGTTTCTTTTTTTACGAAACTGATATAAAGTTTTCCGTTAAGTTCTGTTCGACATATCAATTGTACGCGTAAATTCTAAATTTCAGACATGTACTTTCTCTGTAAGATTTATGTGTGAATGACGCCACATATTGCCATGACGCTGAACAATTTATTGAACGAGACAAGTCCGTACTTACCGTTTCATTGAATTAGAAAAAATAAAATAATGGACTGTCATCAACAGAAACGAAAATAAATTGATTCTTAATTGTTATCAAACGAAAAATACTTAACAGGACGATCTAATATCAAGAGATTGTAAACGCTTTACCGTCTTTAGTCTGTCAGTCGTTGAAGGAGATCAAAATCTGGAACATCAAGGTCGACCCTCCGCGGTTGCTACGCAAAGTGACTGGTAAAGGTCAGTGCACAAAGGTCGCGTTGTGCCATGGTGACGAGTGGGTCGCCATGGAAGTGGGCAACGTTATACAAGTAGAAGAACTCCAAACTGGTGAGCCTTTCCAATAAATCATTCTATATCGAAATATATGTTTAAACATATTGTATCTATATACTAGTACCGTAATGTATATTTGTATTTTGCTAAATTATAACATACACATTTGTTTTCGTTTTGTAAGTCATCAATTGGCATTGATTTTAGAAACAAAAACATCATTCAAGGAAAGACATACATTATATACTGCTAATAAATCGATCACAATTTTTCGTTTCAAAACTACATTGTTATTCAACAGTGTTGGCTGTTGCAAACGAATTTTTGGACGTTTCAATGATATTGAAATGAAATAACAACGATTGTCGGATAATTTTATACACAGTTATCCTCGTCTTTTATAACTGAAAACAACTACAAACATACAAACACACCATGATTAAAAATGGGATCACCGTCTAGGAACGGTCAATGCAAAGCTGCATTCGAATATAACTATTTTTAGGTAAAACTACTTCAGTAGATATGTTGTTCTTTTGCGACCGGGCTGAAAAAGGTTACCGACGTAATACAGCGTAAATATAAACAGGTTTACTAGCCTCCATTATCGCATGACTTTTTGCAGGTAAACAATGTTTGGACATACCGCTCAAAGGCCGTGCTTCCGCCAAAACGTTCTGTGCTGCTGGTAAACGCATGAAAACGATCGTCACGTTATTTCGAAAACAAATGAACATATATGACGTCACAAATGGTAGCCTGATGCAGACTCTTACATCATCAAGTGACGAAGCGAAATTTGGAGCAATGAGCAACCCTTCAGGTTGGCGGTGGTATGGTCTCTATATAAGCCTCGTTTTTGCAAACTGGGCTAAATGCATGTGCGTAAAGTGTCGTCAGCACGGGCTATTCAGGGACGACACTTTTCGCTTGTTTATACTTTTTTGTTTATAGGAAGTTTCTACTTAAGTCCAGTTTAGATGGAAAAATGTCGCAACTGATTGACCAGTGTGTACTACACAGGCTAATCTGGTATGACACTTTAAGCAAATGCATTTAGCCCAGTTCCCCCGTCACCCGTTCCCCCCAGAACGAGGCTCATAAAGATGACAGCTAATTCTTTCAATGATGAAAAATAAAAAATACCCATTTCTTGTAGTTTTCTCAAGATATTTTATTCTTACTATGGTGAATAAATTCAACATACAGTGCAATTATGCGGAAAGTATCGTTCCGGATCAGTCTGTGCGAGAAAATTTACGTTACTGTCAATGGATACCATCAGTATGTCAATATATTTAAAGCATGAACATTCAAAATAAAAAAAACTCTTTAAGTACAGCCATTAAAACCCTTTTTAATGTGCGAATATTTAACATGACAACCTTTTTTTAAATACGAAAATTGAAGTTGAAAACATTGGACAGTACATTTTTTACGAAATTACGTTAATTTAATATATGAAAACCTAAAATACGAACATTGAAAATGAAACCCTTTCATAAAGCTCAAACACTAAAACTGAAAATATTTCTTAAAGCGCTTACATGTAAAATGAAAACCTTTTTTAAACATTGAATTTTAGAAAATGAAATCTTTTCTTATAATTCAAATATGGAAAATGAAAAGCTTTCTTAAAGTCAAACATTGAACATCAAAAACCTCGTAGTTTCTTTTTGTTCTGAAAAGGTCGAGACAGATACGTTGGTATGACAAGCGACGATCAATACTTCCTGTCTGTCCTTGACCTTGATTCCATGACATTGATGCCTGCGTGGCGAGGATTTGAGAAGATCCCCGACGGAGAAGGCAAGTTTGAAGAACATGAAATCGAAGCTTTCGACATCTCCCCCGACGAAACTTACGTCGTATACACCACTTTGTTCACCGGCGAAATCGTGTTTGCAGATTTCAATGGCAACCGTCTTCGCTCTATTCCACGTATGTAAATAGCGGATTTATGGTTTTGGCGTACGAATATCGATTGTGTAAATAATACTGATTTATAAGAGCAAATACTGTACATGTAAACATTATTTACTTAAATAAATAATATTTTTAAGCTTCGTTCTGGGAAACCGGGGCTTCTTGATTGTGCGTAAAATATCGTCCAAGATAAGCCCGATCAGCCCGCGCAGGCTAGTCAGCAACGACATTTCCTGCATGTATGGCTTTTTCGTTAAACGAAGGTCTTTTCTAAGCAAAACTCCACCTTTGGCGAAAATGCATTAAAACCCGCGAGGCTCATAACTATAACTTTGCCTCGTTTAGCCGCCGAGAAACTTAACATTCGCAGTATAAACTTCACTGCCGATGGCACATGTATCTACTACATCAGCGGGAGTACCGTCTTCGTTGTCAATTCGTCCACGCTGCAGGTATTTCTTCCGTTGAAACTGTTCGGGGTACAGCCGATCTGTATTCAGTGTTCACGTTACATTTTAAAAGGCAAAACAAATCACAAGGCGTACCAAACACAAATTACACGTAAAAAATATTCATATTTTAAAAATAAATGAAGAAAGACATTAACTAAATAAATAAACTAAAAAAATGAATAAATAAACAACTAAATACATTAATTAATTAATATATATAGAGGATATTTGTTGGATTCGGTGGAATATCGATTTTATTTCACGAGTGATCATAGAAAACAATATTTTCACGAGTGGCGAAGCCACGAGTGAAAATATATATTTTCTATGATCACGGGTGAAATAAAATCGATATTCCATCGAATCCAACAAATTTTCTTTTTATTTTATGCTTTTTTACCGTTTGTTTACATTGTAAATGAGTTTAACTGGATGATTTCGCTGGATTAATGACGTCATTTCGTCGAAAAAATGACGTCATTTCACAGTAAAACAGTGAAAAATATCGATATTTTTCATTGTTATTTTTCACTGTTTAAAACAATGGAATACCAATTTTATTTCACTGATATTTCTCTATAAACCACCGGAAAGCATAAAATAAAAAATAATACATTAATATTTTATACATTAAATAATTAAGTTATTAATTAATACGTTAAAACATTAATTAATACATGAATAAATTAATACATTAATTAATATATTAATTAAATAAATAAATACTTTTATTTAATGCTTTCCGGTGGTTTATAGAGAAATATCAGTGAATTAAAACTGATAATTTCACTGTTTCAAACAGTGAAAATTATCAGTGAGAATTATCGATAATTTTCATTGTTTACTGCGATATGACGTCATTTTTTTGACGAAATAACGTCATTATCCCAGCAAAATTCGTTAGTTAAACTCTTGAACAATGTATATAAACAGTGAAAAATGCATTAAATAAAAAGAAAATTTGTTGGATTCGGTGGATTATCGACTTTAATTCACTCGTGATCATAGAAAACATATATTTTCACTCGTGGCTGCGCCACTCGTGAAAATATTATTTTCTATGATCACTCGTGAATTAAAATCGATAATCCACCGGATCCAACAAATATCCTCTATATTATTATTAAATAAATATGACTTGTTTGATCAAGTAAACAATTTTATATATTCAATAACCGGTACTCAAGATCTGGGATGTATCACCGATTTAGACACAGGAGTTTGAAATTCTATCCATAAAGCTAATCAAATGGCTAAATAAAAAAATACCCCTATATAGTATAAAGACTACAGGAATGAAACGCAGCAGACCCCGGACTCGCCCATTTTCCAGTAACAAGGGAAATTACTGGAAAAACAGGGTACCCTACATCGACCTGTGGTATAATAATCAAAAGGCCGGTGAAAGAATCTACGAACACTGCTTACCGTGAACTACCTTCCTCTAAATTCACAATTATTCGACACTTTCCGCTCATCGTCGGATCCATTGCGTGTTGTTGTTGTTGTTTAGGCTAGACTGCACTCTACCGGTACGCAGTTGTTTACCACTATCGACAAAGCGGGGGTTTGGGGGCAGTAGCTCCCGATACTAAGAAAATATATAGGATAAAAAGGATTATTAGGTGTTGCGTTAGGTGTAAGGTATTGGGCGCTTAGCAACGATACAATTATACGCTTTTCCATTCTTTTTTACGTACCGGTTATGTGTTATCGTCCCGTGTATTATTCACTGCGAATCTGCCATGTACTTTCACTTCGACAAAGACCTATAGAATACACAGATTGGAAACTTCGCGCCTTATCGGGCTATCTCTCGGCGGGGTCACGTGGTCGAGAAACTGATAAGACCACTTTGCATCAGCAGACGATTTATTCCATAAATCAATCCGAGGAGTCCGAAAATAGCCGATGTATCACGATTGCGATAAGATAGCGACGTGTCCAGTAGCAACGGCTACGTTTATCGAGCAAAGTTATGCGAAAATGCTACGGCGCTATAGAAAGGCGGCTGTAACTTGGTCAATAATGATCCGATTTTTTATAAAATAAAGTTACATAGAAACATGAGTAATTATGTTTTTACAAAATCTCGATTCTATTAACCTAAAATAAGAATTTATAATGCCGCGATCGTTGAAGTAATAGCGCTATAAGAATTTCCAAATCGCGGCGAGAATGCCGTTGAATACTAGTAATTTATTTGAAAGGCTTTTGCTGATAAAATTTTCTTGTATACATTTTGAATTCAAACATTTAAAACCTTATAAAATTATATTATTTCAAAACGGATAGATATATGTGGACACGTAGATCTAGGTCTCTGATAAAAACAACATTACAGTATAATAAATGCTATGATCGTTCGATCCAAAAACGGTTTCAGTCTTTTTTCATTTTGGTTCTGTGGATTTTTTCAATTTTTTAATTCTCTATTTTTTATTTAGATCTTATTCATGAGTTATAGGTTATTAAAGTTTTGTTTGTAACCAATTTTTTTTTCTATTGGTAAATAATAAAAGCTCTAAGTGTCATGGACTAGGATTTCGCGAAAAGAAAACAAAACAAACATTTCACGCGCGTGTTAATTGTCGGATCAATTAGCGAACTGAAGGAGATGTTATGTTTGTATGAAAAATGACAAAGGTTTTTACAATGAACCAAAGCACGTTTGACGACAGGTGTGTACAATAGGGTATAAGAGCTAAAAATTGTACCAACTTTGTACAAGGCCGAAATCCTTTACAATGAACGTTTTCCTCCAGTTTGTTTAATTCAAACCTAGATAAACATATCACCAAGCATAAAAATCTGACTTTATCTATTTGGGATGAAAAATGAAAAAGTTTATCAAAAAGAACAAAAACACGTTTGACAGCAATCGTGTACAAGAGAGGAAAAGAGCTTAAAATTGTACCAACATTGTATAAGGCCAAATCCTTTAAATTGAACATTTTCTTCTACGTTTTTGTAATTTATACTTAGAATAACATCTCTCCTAGCATAAAAATCATACTTCAACGATTTGGGATGAGAAATAGAAACGTTTAAAAAAAAGAAACAAACCACTTTGGCGACAGGTGTGAAAATGATTGAATGAAATAACAGTATAAAATTGTACAAAGGCAAAATCCTTTCAATGCCTTATTTTCGTCTACTTTTTATAAATCATACCTGGATTAACATCTCACCTAGCATAACCATCTTACTTAATCAATCTGTGATGAGAAATGAAGAAGTTTTTGACAAAAATCGTTTGGGCCTTTCAATTTTTTCAAAAATTATCGAAAATGAACAAATCCATTGTTCTCTTTCAAATTCCGATAAATTAATAATACATGAGAATAATAACTACCAAAATCTGAAGCATTATCAACAAAGAAAATAAGAACTTATTTTTATTTACACAAAAAAATATTCAATATGTCTGTTTGCGGCGACCGACTTTGCCCATAATTGATTGCTTCAAAACAAAATGTCCGACAGTAGCTGGAGCAGGGAATAATCTACAGGTACACCGGCATCTCCAAAATCGATGTCACGTGACCCGCGTCCGCCGTTAGATATTATCGCATATCGCTATCGCGAAGACGAGAGTTTCCAATCTGTGTTATCTATAGGTCTTTGACTTCGATAACAAAAACAACAACAAATATATTCTTTATTTTATATGTTATAATAAATATTCCTATAAATTAATAGAATGTGATTGTTTTTATTTGTCAGTTAATTAAAATGTTTATTTTATTCGAAGATGTTGTTGTTGATGTTGTATTGACGTAAACAAAAGACACGTTACCCAATAATCATGAAGCGGGAAATTTGAAAATTGGAAAATTTCCTAGCGAGTGGTATTTTATCATGGCCAGTCATCTAAGCATAGCGATATGGTATGTTTTCTATGTGTTTTATGTCAAGTTAGGTGTAAAACTGACCACTTCTGTGTGAAACACAAAGATATGCCATAATAGGATCACACTCTATGACTTAATTCCGGGGAGGGGGGGGGGGCTCCTAGCGCTCCCAGGTATATGAATAGCTTCCTTTTTAGACAAGAGAGGCCTCATTTTCTTATATGGGTGCCTGATTTTCACATTTGGCATATGATATGAATCGCCCAACTTTCGGACTCGGACTGGCTGCGACCTTGGAAGTCTACTAGAACCACCGACCTTCCGCCGCTAGTCACATGGATGTCTTCCTAGACCACTCCGGCTTGGCACATATTACTTGACTGTATTAACTTACCTTATGATATGTCACGAATTTGTTGATAAGTGACTTGGAAATGATATAGTTATTTTTAAGTAAATAATAACGAACACCCTTAGTAAATATCACCACAGCTTTAATGATTACTATACACGCAAATACTTTGCGAACATACTAGTACTCGTATTCGTGTACATAATGCATTATCAACATATAGAGTATATCCTGTCTAACAAAGCGTTTATAGCCACTAAACAGTACATGTATATTGATGCAGGAGTTTGAAATTCTATTCATAAAGTTAATGTAATGGCTAAATAATAAAAATAGACCCCTCTATATAGTCTCTATAGACTATATAGGCTAACTCCTGTGATATTATTATTGTCATATATTGTCTCTTTCGGAGGATATAATTCCAAGCACGATCGGACATTTCCCTAGAACCGCTGATCGTTCAGCTTGGTTACACCAGCACTTAAACCAGATAGACACAATCATAAGGTCTACATCATCGGACATTGTACTAATTAATTAAGCAACATGTATGTTTAAATGCATAAAGTAACGACACATCTAAACTGCCGTAGACAAACTAAAAACTAACTGCTGAGGTCAATCATTATAGCCTTTACTGGGA
Source organism: Dreissena polymorpha (assembly GCF_020536995.1). Lineage (NCBI taxonomy): Eukaryota > Metazoa > Mollusca > Bivalvia > Myida > Dreissenidae > Dreissena > Dreissena polymorpha. The sequence continues at coordinate 601,565 of NW_026273324.1, read as the reverse complement.
TCTGGTCAAGTTCCAAGCAGTTTGACGATTTAACAATAATTCTTCTGAATTTAGATAACTTGGAAAAAAACTTAAAACATAAATCTTAAGACATTTTAGCAGACGACATGGAGTTGATTAACACATGCATTACGACACACTGTGATATATGTATAAATATAACGATGGGAATAAAAAACGGGACGATTGCACGTTACCTAAACGTAAACAAGAATGGAAAAGCGTATAATTGTATCGTTGCTAAGCGCCCAATACCTAACACCTGACGCAGCACCTTATAATCCATATATTTCCTTAGTATCGGGAGCTACTGCCCCCAAACCCCCGCTTTGTAGATAGTGGTAAACAACTGCGTACCGGTAGAGTGCTATCTAGCCTAAACAACAACAACAACACGCAATGGATCCGACAATGAGCGGAAAGTGTTGAATAATTGTGAATTACGAGGAAGGTAGTTCACGGTAAGCAGTGTTCGTAGGTTCTTTCACCGGCTTTTGATTATTATACCATGGGTCGATGTAGGGTACCCTGTTTTTCCAGTAATTTCCCTTGTTTACTGGAAATTGGGCGGGTCCGGGGTCTGCTGGCAGTGCTGCGTTTCATTCCTGTTGTCTTTTACTATAGCCTCTAAACCTATAAGTTCGTGCACATTAAACTTCAAAGGCATATTTTTCATGCAAAATCATTAGACAATAACTAAACTTGATATATACTTTATGATTTTCGTTTGTTTAACAAATAACGAGTGAACTATGTTGGTTGACAGATAATAATAATGGAGTTACGTACCTTTAAACATTCATGTATATCGTAGTTTGCGTCACACAGAATTACCCTATAAGATCGTGCACCGATTTTGATGACGTCACAGCGAGGCCCTGGCATGTGTTTATAATAACCGATATATGTTTTTTGTGAATAAGTGTTTATTTGTATTAAATATGTGTTGTTTTAGATGAATTTTATGAATAAACGGTATTGAAAATAATGGTTTATATAAAACTGGTCTTCATAAAAACGAAATATGAAATGTGATAACTGTATTCAGAGGTCTAGATAAAGTGTATTTACTAACGGAAAATAGCTTAATAAAATTCTATTCACAATAAGGGCATAAAAGGCTGTCCCACATTCTAATGACAGTTGTTTTGTGACATCATCCCAAATTGACGCAGCGAGAACCTTTATCGCAATAGGCCGGTCACGATCTTAACGTATGGTCTCGTGTCATCATTTGGGGGTAAAATTTTCCGCATTCACAACATACTTTAATCGTATTGTAATGCAAAGTACAGAGAGCACTATACAAATTCGAGACGGGCCTCCAAGAGAAACTACTCTTAAAACATTTTACATCAAAACATTGACAAACATAGCCGTCTGATGAAGGAAATGTGCAGATTTTAAACATTTTTTAGGATATTTCTTTGGAACGAGGTCGGAAAAACTGACAATTTATATCATATTTATTCTTTTTTCCTCATGATTGTTGTCTTATCGGCTGTGAAAATTCTCGCGTTACAAAAGTGAATAGATTTCGGGCACGTGCGTTCGAATGTTGCTTAGAAGTTTACGTCATAAAAAAGTACACGATCTTACAGGGCTGCACGAAGTTATAGGAATAGAGGATATAGGCATACATGCCATAATTTTTCAGACCAATTCCGGCACATTGAGTTAAATTGTCCGGGACTTTTGCCGATTTTCTGGGACATGTATAAAATGTAGCGATATTTATAGACATATGCATTTTTGGTACGTTTTTTTGTGTTTCGCATCGTTAATTGCAAAAGTTTGAAAGCCTATCCGAAATACACTTATCTATTAACGTCAAATTAAACATTACTACTTCCGTTACTAGATACAAGCCACGTGTTTTAGGTGTAAGCGTTCTAAACATAGATGGTGACGTCACTGCGTCAGTCGTCCACTTGTCTTGAAACTTACATAAGCGTTTCACTTTTTTGCTGCTGGGATAAGTGGACGAATCTGCTGGGCGTTTTGACATGGCGAACGCAATTCAAATTCACTTATTATTTTTAACGTTCTGTTTACTGGGGGTTTTAGAACAATACTATAATAAACCTAGTGAGGATGACGTTTTTATATGCTTACTTTTTTACTCAACTTCTTTGTCGGTTAAACGTGCGATCATAAAGTGCTTTTAATTTTTTACTCAGCGATGTTGAACTTCAGATGTGTGAACAACTATCCTTTGCCCTTACCCAGTGGGAAATAATGACGTAGTAAATTAAAGTCAATTAACAACCACATTAAACAATGCCGCCTTTTCGGTTTGACCGCGAAAGTGAGACAATAGATATGATAACAGGACCCCTGTTAATTGATCGATTTTGACACGTAGCGTAGTCTGCCTATTCGGGTAGGCATTGTCATGGAGACGCTGCAGATATACACAGATTGAGGTGCAGTTAAGCCTAACATAAGGTACATGTATATATGGATTTTGTAAATTCCGGGACATTTGACAGATTTCCGGGACAGCGGGACAAGTTCTTCATTTCCGGGACTGTCCCGGACAATCCGGGACGTATGGCATGTATGTATATAGGGGTATTTTTTTATTTAGCCATTAGATTAGCTTTATGGAATTTCAAACTCCTGTGATTTAGAGTTCATGATGTGACATATTTTCACGGCTTCGTTCGATGCTCTTCGCTGTAGGAGGAAGATCGTCTTGAACACAAAATTGACTACCGGCGCAAGCACCGTTGACATGGTAACAGTGGTAACGATTGCAGAAGACAGCAACCTTAGGGTATGGGATCGATCCAGGGACAAAAAGAAGACCACAGATCGAAATGAGGCCAAGACACTGGCACCAATAAAACACATCTCATAACTAGCATTCTTTAAAAAATATATATAAGCCGTGCTCTCTTAAAAGGGGTCTAGTGCATCAGTATCGTCACATATAAGCCCATGCAGTCCGTTCAGGCTAATCAGGGACGACACATCACGACTAGATTGAATTTTCATTTAGAGACTACTTTTTAACGAACAATTCCATTAAAGCGAAAAGTATCTTCCCTTATTAGCCTGTGTGGGATGCACAGGCTAATTGTGCGACACTTTTCGCACGTGTCTTATATATAATTTCATTTAACTTAGTTTTAGGTCTGCAACGATTTAGCAGTGTTTCATTGTCGGCTTTGAGTCGATTTAAACTTCATTAATAATAAATATTAAAAAATATGTTCGCATTGTCTTTTTGAGCAAGTGTTTTGCATTCTGTTTATTCACGACTGAAATAAAGTACAACAGTTTTTGTATTTTTTTAAACGAAATGTACATTTTCATTATATTAATACAAATATATATACGTTAAATGTTACACATACTATTCAATAGAACAACAGCTTGGACTGTGTGCGCAGAAGAAAATTCTTTTAATGGACTATCTATTGAGAAAAAACAACAACAATGGAAATCCTTAAGAAAAATAACAATTATTCTTTAATTAGCCTCAAAATGTCTTTCTACAAAGGAAGTGTTTTCTGCTTGGCCACCAGGAGGCACTGTTCGTGACCGGCAAGGCGGAAAAGGACTCGCCAACCACCGTCGTTGGCGTGTATGATGTCGGCAAACTGAAATACAGCGCACTCCTTGAACTAGTAAGTCGATGGGTTTCATTTTGCTCTTTGCTTACTTTTTTTGTATTTCTTTAATTGGCTTCAATTAATTTCGACAGCATTTAAATATATGAGCCTCGTTCTGGTAAAACTTTGCTCAATGTTTGAGAGTCTTTCCAGATTAGCCTGTGCGGACTGAACAGGCCAATTATGGGATTACACATAACAAACATGAATTGCCCCGTTTTTGACAAAACGAGGCTTATATATGTCGCCGGGTGGTGAAAAGTGTGCGGCCAGTCCGGTACTCGAACCTGGGACATCTCGCTTACAGGGCGAATGCTCTCCCGACTGAGCTAACCGGGCCGCAAAACATATTTTCACCAATTCCGCTTAAGTTCGGTACCCTGACATATAAATTATACATGAATATTTTTTTTTTTAATAAATTAATTATTGAGTTCAATTAGGCAAATATTTTTATTGCTTTTAATTCGTCTGTATTCTTGAAATACAAATGTATGTTGTATTCCCTGAAAGTTATTCAATCCGGAAGATACGTTAATGATTTATCTGGCAGTCATATAGTTAAACATATTTGCAATCATTATCCACAACAGGAGGTGATCGGCAATACAAACGTATTGTTTTACGAAGCAGAAGACAGATCAGTGGTCATGGAAATAAACTGGAAGTTGCACATGTTCGACCTTGAAATGATGGACGTCTGTGTCGTGTTTCCGGGTATTGTCTCGAGAAAGAGAGTCTGCATCGTGACCAAACGGAAGCGTACGTATAACTGGACGATGTTGAGCCTCGTTCTGGGAAAGCGGGACTTAATGCATTTTCAGGAAGTGTCGTCCCAGTTTAGCCTGTGCAATTCGACGACACTAAACCCGTCAACTGGATTTTCGCTACTACAATACTTTCTCTTTTAAGAAAAATACCATACAAGCGGAAAGTGTCGTCCCTGATGAGCGTGTGCGGACTTCTCATGCTAATCTTGTACGTCACTTTATGCACGTACATTAAGTCCTGTTTTTCTAGAACGAGGCTCAATTTATGTTTAACAGGAGGCGCCATTTTTCAGAATATTGCAACTACCGTCATGCGAGTTTTACCATGCTGGAATACCTCACTTGTGAATAATTAACGTCCAAAAATAAATAGGAACTTCTGTGGGTTGAATCATTGTGCAGCCAGTCCGGAGTTCCTCGAATCTAAAACCAATGTTTCTTACAAGTGAGCTAACAGGTCTGCTACATAATGCAACATCTTGACGCCACAACAGGTGTTTAGGATTTCGCACCACAACACAAAATTCTGTCAGATTCGAGAGACTTTTCCATTACTTTCCTTATATATATTTATTTTATTTATTTATTTTATATTTGTTTTATTTTAATGTTTTCAATAACAGTTACAGAGATATTAATTTTAATATATGTGCATTCCACCTATTGCACGGTTAAATTCAGCAGATTCAACAGAGCTTAAGTAGGTGATTACATACCTCATTTCATGATTGTTGTAAACTAGAAATGTGTCACATACACATCGATGCCCCCACAACCATGTTTAAACTCACAGGACAATGCCAGTATATATTTTACAGTAGACACAAAGACAAATAACCAGTACATGGCGACGTCCATGCCGAAAACTTTATTTTTCGCCGTGTTTATCCCCTTTATTACTTTTGTGAAATTTTTTAATGACGGTCACTTTCAAGCCATATCAATAAAAATATTTCGTATTAAATTTTGGTTTGTATCTCGACTTAACTCCCCGCGAATTTTCTTAGTGGAGCTGTAATTCGGTCATCCCGCTTAGAAATTTCGCAGCGAGTAAAGTCGAGATATAGAGCGAATTTTAATACGAAATAAACGCTAGTATCTTACCTACATGGCTTGATAGTTAGCGGCATTTAACAAAGTTATTACAAAAAATAAAGGATAAAAACGGCGAAAAATATACATGCCTCGGCATCGACGTCGCCATCTTTACTATCACATAAATACCTCCTCTGCATTATTAAGCCATAACTGGTTGCAGTAACCATTTCATCATTTGATATCATCTACCCTTAATGTTAATCAACTGTGACAGTTTTAGCGAGATTGAATCAGTAGTTAAAGAGAAGATAAAACCACAAAACATTGGGACAATATATTTTGATAGTGGATAAACTGACAAAGGGACACAATTCTGTCAAATCCTGTCTGAGCCAATATTTCTTTTCGTGATGATCATTTACACAATACGGTAACATTTTTTGCGAGATCCACCCAGTATTTAAAAAGAAATTCAAAACATTATACTAATGGACCATATGCTATCAAGTTGAACAGAAGAAAAGGGGACATTATTCGTCTCATCACAAATAACTTTAGATCATCTACGCGTTATCAAACTGTTATTGTTTGAGCTAATTCCACCCATACAAAGGATTTGAACACACAAACCAAATGCGACTATAATTTATAACGGAAAAAACAGACTGGGCCATTATTCTTCCATAAATCCTCGCAGCACAAATGGAAGTCTTTACAATAATCTAGGTACAGATTAAGGTCTCTCAACTGTGAACGATTAAACGCGATGCACAAAGTTGTTAAAGAAAAGTTAAAGCACAAATTTCGGGACAACATATTGTTCCCCCCTCTCCCTCACGCATTAACATGTCAAACATTAGGTTAAATATTTGTATTGCCCCTTGAGATTGACAAAACTCGTTTTGTAAATAAGTAAATATTTCGGTAAAAGTATCCTATAACTATTCATCGTAGCTTATACATGAAAATCATTATTTATGTTTTCTGAACATTTTGCGAATTGTAATGTTATTGCAAGTAACCGTTCTGCCCACTTAATCAATGACGTTATTCTTCCATTGTAGAACTCCTCGTGACGTCACGTGGTGGCAAGAACGTGAAACTGTACAACATCACAAACGGCTGCGTTGACGCCATAATAAAAACTGGATACACAACGGATATTAACGATGTTGTGGTAAGATTGTATACCTTTATCCATATTATGTAATAGGCCACATGTACAAGTGTAGCAGCAAGCACTAAACATCGTACAAATTATTTGCATTTTGTTCTTAGCTCACCTGAGCACAACGTGCTCATGGTGAGCTTTTGTGATCGCCTTTTGTCCGTCATCCGTCGTGCAGCGTCAACATTTGCCTTGTAAACACTATAGGCCACATTTATTGTCCGATCTTCATGAAACTTGGTCAGAACATTTGTCATATTCATACCTTGACCGAGTTCGAAACTGGGTCATGCTGGGTAAAAAACTAGGTCACTAGTAAAAAAAAAGGAAATCTTTGTAAACACTGTAGAAGTCACATTTGATGCCCAATCTTCATGTAACTTTGTCAAAATGTTTGTCTAAATGTTCAAAAATGGTTCCGGTCCGTTGAAAAACATGGCCCCCAGGGGGCGGAGCAGTATTCCTTATATGGCTATAGAGAAACCTTGTGAACACTCAAGAGGTCGCCCGATCATCATGAAACTTGCTCAAAACATTGGTTTCATTGATATCTCTGATCAGTTCGAAAATGGTCCAGATCGGCAGTTTTCTCTATATGCATATAGTAAAAGCATGTGAACATTCTAGAAGTCACATTTTTGGTCCAATCTTCATTAAATTTGATCAGAACATGTGTTTTCTGGATATGACAGTCGAGTTTGAAATAAGCTTGTATACACTCTAGAAGTCACATTTATTGCCTAATCGTCATATTTTTTTTCTAAACATCGATTTTAAAGATATCTTGGACGAGTTCGAAAATGGTCATGATGGGTGGAAAACATGGCCGCCAGGGGTGGGACAGTTTTCTCTATATGTATATAGTGAAAACATATGAACAGTCTGTTAAAGAAAGATAACATGTACATGCATACTTTCTAATAGTTAACTCCCTTGCTAAAACCTTTTTAACACTCTTGAGGCCACATTATTGTACTATCTTCATGAAACTTGGTCAGAAGATTCATTCCAATAATATCTTGGAAGAGTTAAAAAATGATGCTGGTTGGTTGAAAAACATGGCCGCGTTCCTTATATGGCTATAGTAAAACCTTGTTAACACTCTAGATGCCACATTTATTTTACGATTTTCATGAAACTTGGTCAGAAGATTTGTCCCAATGATATCTTGGATGATTTCAAAAATAGTTTCGGTTGCTTAAAAGACATGGCCACCAGGTTACGGGGCATTTTTCCTTATATGGGTATATATGGCTTTAGTAAAACCTTGTTAACACTCTAGAGGCCACATGTATTGTCCAATCTTCATGAAATTTGGTCAGAAGATTAGTCTCAATGATATCTTGGATGAGTTTGAAAATGGTTACATTTGCTTGAAAAACATTGCTGCCAAGGGGCGGGGCATTTTTCCTTATATGGCTATATAAAATTATGGCTATAGTAATATCTTGTTAACACTCCAGAGGCCACATTTATTGTCCGATCTTCACGAAACTTGGTTAGAAGATTCATCTCAATAATATCTTGGACAAGTACAAAAATGATGCCGGTTGGTTGAAAACATGGCCGCCAGGGGCGGGGCATTTTTCCTTATATGGCTATAGCAAAACCTTATTAACACTCTAGAGGCCACATTTATTTTCCTATCTTCATGAAACTTGGTCAGAAGATTTGTCCCAATGATATCTTGGATGAGTTCGAAAAAGATTTCGGTCGCTTTAAAAACATGGCCACTAGGGGTCGGGGCATTTCTCCTAATATGGCTATATATTGCTTTAGTAAAACCTTATTAACACTTTATTGTCCGCTCATCATGAAACTTGGTTAGACGATTTGTCCCAATGATATCGTGGACGAGTTCGAAAATGGTTCCGGTCGGATGAAAAACATGGCCGCCAAGGGGGCGTGGCATATTGCCTTATATGGCCATAGTAAAACATTGTTAACACTCTAGAAGCCATATTTATTGTACCATCATCATGAAACTTTGTCAGAAGATTTGTCCCAATGATATCTTGGACAAATTCGAAAATGGTTCCAGTTGCTTGAAAAACATGGCAACCAGTGGGCGGGGCATTTTTCCTTCTATGGACTTATGAATCTTCATGAAACTGTGTCAGTATATCTGTTTAAATGATATTTTGTGATGTGTATGAAAATGGTTCTGGTATGTTGAAAAACGTGGCTGCCGGGGTGTTCACTAGTCATGAAAGTTGGTAAGAACATTTTATTCTAATGACATCTTGAGCTGCACAGAACAGGTTAGTTCCTTTGAATTTCAGGTGAGCGACTTTGGGCCTTTAAGGCCCTCTTGTTTAATTTATTTTACATTCCCAACTGATGTCCGCGTGTTGTGTTCACATATATACGGCCATTCTCACCTTACCTCTATTTCAAGAAGGGCAGTTGTAAGTTCCGATAAAAGCATTAGTGCTTAAATATGAAATCAGCCCGCCAAGGAAAAGTGTATGTTTACTGGCCAATAAGATATAACTTTTATACTGTTGCAAACGGTGAAAAAATTAGTTAAGCCTAATTCTGCAAAAACTGGGCTTAAGGCATGTGCGTAAAGTGTCCTCCCATATTCCCTTAAAGACTCAGGGCATGTTTAAACAAACCTCGTATTGGACCTCTCAACAATTTTACATGACAAACACCAAACTTATGAGCCATGCAGTTTCATGGAAGATCTTTCAAGTTTTCCCTATTTATATGAGTCGCGTTCTGAGAAAATTGGGCATTATGCATGTGCGAAAAGTGTCGTCCCAGATAAGCATGTACAGTCCGCATAGGCTTATCAGAGAGTACACTATCCGCCTCAACTGGATTTTTCGCATCCTTTACATCCTTTTAACGAAAAATGTAATAAAAAGTAGAACGCTTCGTCTCTGACTAGGAGCTCGGACTTCGCATGCTAATCTGAGCCTATACTATGACGGGACTGCGGACTGCACATGCTAATCTGAGCCTATACTATGACGGGACTGCGGACTGCACATACTAATCTGAGCCTATACTATGACGGGAATGCGGACTGCACATGCTTATCTGAACCTATACTATGACGGGAATGCGGACTGCACATGCTAATCTGAGTCTATACTATGACGGGAATGCGGACTGCACATGCTAATCTGAGCCTATACTATGACGGGAATGCGGACTGCACATGCTAATCTGAGCCTATGCTTTTACGGGACTGCGGACTGCACATGCTAATCTGAGCCTATACTATGACGGGAATGCAGACTGCACATGCTAATCTGAGCCTATACTATGACGAGAATGCGGACTGCACATGCTAATCTGATCCTATACTTTTACGGGACTGCGGACTGCACATACTAATCTGAGCCTATACTTTTACGGGACTGCGGACTGCATATGCTAATCTAAGCCTATACTATGACGGGAATGCGGACTGCACATGCTAATCTGAGCCTATACTTTTACGGGACTGCGGACTGCACATACTAACTTGACCCTATACTATTACGGGACTGCGGACTGCATATGCTAATCTAAGACTGTACTATGACGGGAATGCAGACTGCACATGCTAATCTGAGCATATACTTTTACGGAACTGCGGACTGCACATGCTTATCAAAGCCTATACTATTACGGGACTGCGGACTGCACATGCTAATCTAAGCCTATACTTTTACGGGACTTCGGACTGCACATGCTAATCTAAGCCTATACTTTTACGGGACTGTGGACTGTACATGCTAATCTGAGCCTATACTTTAACGGGACTGCGGACTGCACATGCTAATCTGAGCCTATACTTTAACGGGACTGCGGACTGCACATGCTAATCTGAGCCCATACTTTTACGGGACTGCACATGCTAATCTGAGCCTATACTTTAATGGGACTGCGGACTGCACATACTAATCTGAGCCTATACTTTTACGGGACTTCGGACTGCACATGCTAATCTAAGCCTATACTTTTACGGGACTGCGGACTGCACATGCTAATCTGAGCCTATACTTTTACGGGACTGCGGACTGCACATGCTAATCTGAGCCTATACTTTAACGGGACTGCGGACTGCACATACTAATCTGAGCCTATACTTTTACGGGACTTCGGACTGCACATGCTAATCTAAGCCTATACTATTACGGGACTGCGGACTGCACAGCTAATCTGAGCATATACTTTTACGGGACTGCGGACTGCACATGCTAATCTGAGCCTATACTTTAACGGGACTGCAGACTGCACATACTAATCTGAGCCTATACTTTAACCGGACTGCACATGCTTATCTAAGCCTATACTTTAACGGGACTGCGGGCTGCACATACTAATCTGAGCCTACACTTTACGTTCATGCCTTATGCCCCGTTTACCCAGAATAAGGCTCATATCGATGTTTTACAGGTGAATGATCCGGGTACGCTGGTCGCAGTGGGCGTGGACGAGGGACCCATAGTGTTGATGGACCTTGTCACTTACTCTCGCATGTATGAGATCTCAAACAGTACGTACAGGAGAGGCGACTTTATCTTAACTTTCATGATTAAACCTACATTTGAGTTCCGCGGCATGTATTGTAAAATCTATCTTTAGGTTAACGTAGGAAATGAGACTTATTAAAATGTAATCGACCCATCGACTATGAAGTATGCACCTAATACTATGGTATATACCAACGAGTCTTTTTCTTCCTGTAAATCTGTTGAAGAAGTTCAGTTTTATTCAAACATATATTTAATTTCTATTAACACATAGTTGCTCCCTTGTCGCTAATTTGTACTTTTTGCTTCTTAGACAGTTTGTTTCTACGCTGTCAGAGCTATGATTGCCTTACAGCTTATAGTAAAGCTTATGTCGTCTCGAATTAGCTTTTGCAATCCATACAGGCTAATCAGGGAAGACACATTCCGCCTAGAATGGATTTTGGTTTAGAGGTTACTTCCTTTAACGAAAATTCCATAAAGACGGTGAGTGCAAC